>NC_092588.1:131500000-131803958 GCF_047663525.1 Anas platyrhynchos | reverse complement strand
CTGGTAAAGCACAAAACAAGAAAAAATATTTCTCTAAATAACACAGTCATGGTAAAGAAAAAACACACACACACACACAACACCCATAGCTATGTATGCAGACATACATATATATATATGTATTTTAATTTTAAGCGTTTTAGAAGATATATTAAAACAGATTTAAAAGATATGTTTAATACCAAATGAACTACAAGTAGAAAAATTGTGGCTGGGGCAGCATTCCAAGTCTGAGTAGCAATACATTGTGGTCCAACTTTGCTGAATTTCTCTGGTGCAGTACTTGCAGCAATATGAAATCTCTAAAGGGAGCTGTTATAATCCAACTTGAATACATCAACTTAGGTGTTTAAATATCTGACAAAGAGGCAATGATATAAACTGCGGCTTCTTATCCCTGTAAATGAGCTTGTAACAGAGATTGCAGGAAAGTCTCATCAGGTTTGTTTTTCCCTGCACAGACACTCATATATGCCCTAATGGATTTGTGCAAGCACTTCTCCTCAGTCACTTTACCAGCGTAAGGCAAGCAATGCTGACCCAGTCTACATGTATTCCCATGTGCCCACCTTGTGTCTGACACTGGCTAAGAGCAGGTGCCTAGGAAAGTTTGTAAGAATAGGTTTGATGCTTCATCAGCATCCAGAGATCATTGAATTATAGAATCATAGAATGGCTTGGGTAGGATGGGACCTCAAAGATCATCTAGTTCCAACCCCCGGCCATAGTCAGGGATGCCACCCACCAGAACACATTGCCCAGGGCCTCATCCAACCTGGTCTTGAACACCTCCAGGGATGGGGTATCCACAATATCTCTGGGCAACCTGCTTCAGTGCCTCACCACCATCTGAGTGGAGAATTTCCTCTTAACCTCTAATCTAAATCTCCCCTCTTCTAGTTTAAAACCATTCCACCATTATCCAATTGAGCAAAGAGTCGCTCTCCATCTTTTTTATAAGTCCCCTACAAGTACTGAAAGGTTACACTGAAGTGTCCCCGTGCCTTCTCTTCTGTAGGCTGAACATCTCCATCTCTCTCATCCTTTCTTCATAGGAGAGGTTCTCCATCCCCTTGATCATCTTTGTGGCCCTCCTGGACCTACTCTAACAGTTCCACATCCTTCTTGTGCCGGGGGCTTCAGAACTGGACGTAGTACTCCAGGTGGGGCCTCATGAGGGCAGAGTAGAAGGGGACAATCACCTCCCTTGACCTAGATATACAGCTGAGGATCACCTTGAACCAAAATGTTAGTTTACATTTATAAATAAATACAATAAAACACTTTTTCTCTAAAGCTCTGTAGGATACTGACTGATGCTAAGTAGTAGTTAGATTATCTTCTGGGAAATGGGAATTTCTGGAAGGAGCAGCAAGAATCCCTGGCATGGCCCCATACCCCACAGCAGGCTCCAAGGGGAGTCATTGTGGTTTCCTTGATAGTTAATAGGAAGTCATTCATTGGTTTAAATACATGTAGAAGGCTGCAGATACTGTGAGGGATATCTTACCTAGACACAGACATACACACACACACACACAAAAAAAAAAAAAAAAGCTGTGGGAGCAGAAAAATTAAATTGCTAAAAGATTCCATCTTGACATTTTAGTACTAATATTTTCAAAATTGGGGGAGGGGGAAGAGGAGGGTGTTGCGTCTGTTTCCAGTTTTGTCAAGCTTCATGCACTAAGTGGCAGGGATTTAGAATTTGTTCGTATCTCACTATACCCAATAATAAAACTTTATCTCATCTATTTGAGGCACAGTACCAAAGCCTTCCTTCATACAGCAGGTCAGCCTAATATATGTGATCTGTCAACCAGGCTGTCCCAGCAAATAGAGTCAGGAGAGATGCATCCTCGTAAAAATCTCAGCTAAATTGAAAATCCAACTTCCTTTTTTTTTTTTAAAAAAAAAAAAAAAAAAAGTTGACTTTTCTTCTTAGTAGACCTAACCACAATGTTTTATTCTAGCTAAAAATGCACTTTCATTTACTCTTTTATTTTTGTGTTTCTATTTTTAGAGATTCCAATATATCAAGCTTTTTTTTTCACCCATAGTGTCAATTGATGTCAGCTAGAACAGCAGCTGCTCAACAAACAGGCCATATACTTCAGAGTCTAACTGAGGATTTAGGTGTCTAATATTGGAAATGTCAAACATAAGAATCTTTTTCTGTGCCCTTGCTGCTAAATCCTGCATCGTATGCAAACTCTTAGCAATTTACAGCTCCCATCCTCAAAAACTGGAGCAATTTAGCTGTAGAAGCATAAGTATTAGAGAAGAATAAATCAAGTCTGTTAAATGCCAAGTGATCTCTGCTTCCACTAAAATAGCCTGGGATCACAGGAGGAGGAGTAAAGACAAGAGAAACTATCCATACACGGGTAGTATGTTCTAGACTATCACACAGCTCATACAGCTTTGACTTACCTACAAGCCATATGAAAGACATTTCTCAAAGTATCTCAGGTTTGTCCCTATATTAATGTCAGCAGATTTCAGTGCACCAAGGAAGAGTAATGAACCAACTTTTTATACCAGAGCCTATATCCTTATGAAAGATTAAATATGCTGCAGGGAAAAGAATTTTGGAGATCATGAAAATTGTCTGAAAAGGAAAACAGATGATGTAAAATGTTACCAGAGGATGACACCATGAATAGAAATACCTCTCTGAATGATCCACATTAAATTGAACTTTACTGGATCTCACAGAATGTTTAATTCAAAGGACGATAAAATATTTGTTAAAATGCAAATAAATGGATTTCATAACCATTTCTATTTTAAACAAACAAACAAGAAAGTTTTCTCAGAATATCCTCAGATATTTGTGATTTATGTCATTATAGAAACATATACCAACAAGCACAATTAGTGCATGACTGCACCATCTTACTGTATTAATTATAGACTAATTCTGTAATGCATTTTTCGATTACTTAGGTTTTGTTGGTTTTGTTGTGTTTTTTTGTTTTGTTTTGTTTTGTTTTTCTATGTTTCTTTTTGATATTCATCCATATCTTCAGCAAAGATTGGTCAAATGCCAAATGTCCTTAATTCTGAAATGCTTTTATAGTAGTTGAGGCATTGCACCATTTACTTAATGTCTAGGTATGTGACCAACAGCTTGAAATGTAGTTCTTATAATGGGAACCAGTAACCCCCTGGATCAGCTGGCAGGCAATCGCAGACTTGTTTCAGAATTTCCAGATATAATTACAGCAAATTTGCTAAGAATGAATACATGTCAGTTTAGTTTAATTCAGACATTTTAAGTCCTTAAGTCTTGAAATACATTTTGCCCAGCATGCTTTCTCTACCCCATTATCCTGTTTAAACTGTTAAAAACGTTGGCCACACTTATAGCATAAATCAACATGCCAAAAGGCTATTCAAATCAACTAAACCTATTGTTGAAATGCTGTGTAACCTTTAGAGTGGTGAAGCCCTTTGTTTGTGGATTTTTATAAGAAAAAACACACAAGTATTAAAAGTTTGTGCTTACACCGTGTTTCTAGGAGAAGATAAAAACACTCTACACACGCTTAGATGTAATTTTATTTAGGGGACACAAAGGAAATGAGCTTGACCTGGTAATTAATTTACTTCTGTTTGAATGAAACCCCACATTTACTTTGTTAACCTTTCTGTCTTTCTATAACAAAACCTATAGTTCTGCTCTTCTGTCAGTTCTGTTGTGGTTCTTACCCATTTTCTTTCACATGAAAATTGACATAACTTCCTTTGATTCTGCCACGGCATCCATTTGGCTTAGATAGGCATCCAGGGGCATGATATCTGTGAGTATAACAAAAGATGCTATATATGGAGTCTTTGTAAAACTCCAAGTGTTAAAAACTTGCTGGCTTAACTATTGTATTTCTCTGATGTGCATTATGGGAATAAGCTATATTCCCATATATAAGCTAATATATATATAAGCTATGGTTTGTACATGCAGATGCTCCTGATGAAAAAAGTACTAACTACTGTTACCTTTACAATTTAAAATGCACTTTATTGGGTTTCCTGTCAAAGGCATTTCTCATATGCCTTGAATGTATGGCTTTGAACTAAATACAAGAATATCTGTGGGTAATCCAAATAAGCTATGATCTGAGAATACAAAATTAACTGAAAAATATGAATACCACCTGGTTTTGAGGAATTAGCCAGACTATGCAGGCACAGGTAGACCAGGCAAATAATAGTATGAATGAAATAAAAATATTTAGTAGAAAAAATAAAACAACTAAGAATAAATAAATACATGAATTCAGGACAAAATTTAAATTTCAACATAAAAAGATGTGGGATTTTTCTTTTTCTTTTTTTTTTTTTTTTTTTTTTTGAGAAAATTCAATATAAAATACATAGGAACTCAGTGAAAATGTTTTTTTGTTGTTATTGAAAATTCCATGGGTTTTTCTTTGTTGTTGTTGTTTATGTTACTTCTGGAGACATAAGTTTCATTTTACACTGTAGCAGAAATAAAATGAAATTTGAACTCTTTAAGAAATTATGGCAGTTCCCACCTGACAACAGATCTATTTTTATGAAGAAAAATAGTGCAAGTTTCTTCAGAAAGAAAAGCAGAGGAAATCTGAATGACTATTTACCCTTAAAATAAATAACAAAACACTCTTTGAAGTTTTCTCTGGGGCCTTCCCTTCCCCTCCCTCATTTTACACTTCTAGGGAAAACCACTACCAGAAGACTGTGTAGACTCACCTTTTTAACTGGGGAAGAGACCTGTTATTTCCAGAAAAAAGGACTGAGGGCATTTGATGACATGTTTCATTGCAGAGGGATGTCAGCATTTGAAAACTAAGAAAAGAAGATGGGTTGACATTGGGTGACTCTCATTTAGTATAGCGTCCTTAAGAGGAATAAGCTAGAGAAGATATTGTAACAGTTTGTTGCCTGTGCACTAGAAAAGAGGCTCTACTGGGACAGGAGATGTGATGGCTGGCTTTGATTCTGTAAAGGACTGGACTAAGTGGTTCAAACTACAAGTATGGGGAGCTAGATTTCAGTAAGTTAGCAAAACATTTAAGCAGCAGTGATTTCAGCAAAGAATTGCTTCACATATTACAGAGCACAGCATGGTCTAAAATAATCTGTTGGAACTATTAACCACAAGAGGTACTTTATTGGAAACTGGAATATTGAGTTCTTGCTGAGGAATGTGTGTGTACAGCTTGCAATTCTCTCTGTTTTTCCAAGGTTATTGAAAGCCTTGTGTTAGCATTAAGCCCATTACCTTGTGATGCATGCTTATTGTATAAGTAGTTATTAATAAGCCTACAAGGGAGGAAGCTGCAAATCACTGCTCTTCAAATCACCTGTGCAATTTATGGTATATAAATGTCTCTTCAAAGGTGCATATAACCCATGGAAACTGGTCCCGATGGCTGTGTCTAAGTGACCTGTGGGAAGAATTTAATTGTTTGCAGTTCAAGTGTGAACAGTTGTTGTTCTCCATGGCAAGTTGAGATCCAGCATTCATTTGCTTCAATGTATTTTCCCTGCTGTGGATGGAAAACAGAAATTAGAAACACAGTTTCTAAATTCAGATTATTAGATAGCAAATACCCTCACAATGTGTACCCCACAGACCAAATAACAACAAAAAAAAGTACAGACTGACAAACCAATCTCCATCAAATGCGTATGTTTGCAAAGACTGAGTGGTAAATAGTATGGGTGTTCTTGAAAATCAGTCAAAGTGATTAAGCCAGTGATGCACACAGATGGGCTCAGTTTGCTCAGTTATAATTCCAAGGCTGTAGCCTGGTTGCAAAGAAGCCAAGGGAGGGAGGAGAGGGACAGATTATTACTATAAAAGTGCAGATATTTATTTATTTTCCCCTATCACAGAGCATATTTGCTTCACACAATCAGTGCCTAACCTTTCAAAGAATACATTATTTTGATTTCCAATATTACAATGCTAAGACCATTTCATTTTGCTGTTCACTTTTAATGAACTGTTACCTACTAACACTGCATAATCCTGAACACCTACAAACCAAGAGGAGAGAGCAAAAGCTGCACCAGTTACATCTGCTGCCTGATCTGAAATTGCCTTGCTCCTTCTGGGAATGATCCTGACTTGCCAAACAGCTGGGTAGTGGTACCACAAGTACAAGTTCACCATTGTATTTCATGCATCCTACCCTGCCTGGGAGCAGTGGTGGGATGGATCCTTTTCTGGTGATGCTCTGATAAGATTCTTAGCAGAAGTAAAAAGCAGTTTGTGCAGCACATAAGGAAAACAAACAAACAAACAAACAAAACAAAACAAAAAACACTAAATTATAACAGCTAAAAATGTTTTGAAGAAAAAAAAGAGCAAAAATTGTTCTCTATTTTCTATGTGATTAAAGTAACATCATTCTTATGACTATTTAAACTAGTATATTGAGTAGACATCTTATAGTTATTTTCCAGTACAGTCATGTTATGCTAGGAACACGTGTTTCTTTGCATGCACACTAGAATAATCGGACTTTGAAGTTCTCACTTCAGGTTATTTTCTTAGGAAGTCAACCTGTTGTTCCATGTTTAATTCCTCATGCAAAATTAGTGATAATATATCTCTGTCATAAATCATAATGAATCATAAATTCATAAACATGAATTTATGTTTACAACACCTAACTGAGTAAGGGAATAAATATTGCATTTTAGAAACATGAAATTAAGAATCACAGGGTATTTTTTGTTTGTTTGTTTGGTGTTTTTTTAATGTGTATATAGTATATATATATATGTAGTACCTTGTTGTGGTACACAAGGATCCTTTCCAATCTGTGGCTGTATAACAGAAGTGCAGATTTAAAATAAGACTAATCTGCTCAAGTAATGTGGTCTTCTGCTTGCCCACAAACCATAAAATTTAGTTATATTAGTTATATTAGTACTATATCAACTGCCAGAACTTGGCTTCAGATAAGATTTGTATTTTGGGCATCCTTCATTCAGATGTGAAGTTTGAGATGAAAAAGTTACTGAGAATCAAGCATTGTACAGAATCAACCCTAAATCATGTCCAGTATAACTTAAGAAACGTAGTATCCTTTGCATTTCTTTGAAGATACCATTCTGTATCTCTATTTTCACTCTGACTTCAAGACAATTTTAAACTGTCTTACTTTTAAACAATTATTACAGACTGTCACATTCACCCTGACCTCCAGCCTCATACGTCAGAATAGCATGGATTACCATGTTTCTAGTGGTATACTGTGTCTTTTAATGCTATATATATATATATATATATATATATATATATAAAATAAAAAAAAATATCTGGGCTTTGGTACAGCCAATTAATAGCTTGCCTCAGACAGAACAAACATTTTTCTGCAATTGTTACTATAGCAAAAATTGGAATCATTTCAGCTGTCTAAAATTTTCGTTGTCTCATTTAGTCCCTTGTTTAATTTATTCTAGATGTCTATTCTAGCTTGGTGTAAGTTTCCCCTGGTACACAATAACCACTCTTCAGTGATGGCAGATGGACTTCAGTCCAGTTGTTCATAACTGATTCAATCCAGAAGTTATGAAGTTGAGTGAGTTGATTCCACTCCAGATCTGTGCTTTTAGACCATTCTGCTTTAAAGTTGGGTGAGCAGGTGAAGAATAAACAAAAAAAGTTATTTTTTGCCCAGACAGGTTGTGGAGTCTCCTTCTCCGTAGATATTCAAAACCTATCTGGATGCCATCCTGCGCAAAAATGCCGTGAACCTCTACTGGAACTATGGTGTGCTACAATATTATTACTGATAGCTATTGAAGCCAACTTCAGGAGAATCTATAGGGGAAGGTACAGATGACACTGAGACAGAGTACCAGTCCTGAAGATAGCTGAGGTGGGGTCAGCCTAAACAGAACAGACAGGGGAAGGAACAGTGACATCACCATGTCTTTCTGACTCTACAAGCACACTAATGCTTTAAAGCTGCTCTTACTTATAAAGGTTAGGGAAGATTTAAGGATTACCTCACAAAAGAATAAGGTAGTGGAACAAAGCGCTGTAACACTTTTCATGAGCCAGATCTATATGTCTTTTGACAAGACATTCTTCAGTGAAAGCTATTGTTTTATCTTTATAGATATCTTCTGCTTTGAAATTGTGTTTTTATTTTGTTGTTTGTTTTGTATTAGAAGTTGTTCGATAAGAAAAAATAATCAGTTTTTTCTTTTCTTTTTTTTTTTTTTTCCCTCAATACCTGGAAAATTTTGGTAGGGGGTAAATCATGTAATATATCTGGTGTTTTTCACCAAGTCATGTCTTAAATTGTATTTCTACTTTAATCTCTTTTGTATGTTATATCAGGTTCTCCTGTCCGGGGTGTGTGTGGGGGGGAAATACCCTCAAAAAACTTACCTCTTCACACATTGCTCACACTGTATTTAGAATTAAAATAACCTTTGCACTTTGATGAAGCTCTTGGTAATTGATTAAAGTGAATGCCTTCACAGCCCTTTTCTGCATTGTCTGCCAAACCATACTCTTAATTGAGTCTTATAGTGCTAAGGGATGCATGTAACATGTCACATCTCTATTATACACATTCTTTTAACCTTGAATCACTGTGGTCTAAATTTGAGGCAGATAGTCCCTCTGAAAGATTAAGAAAGGATATTAACCACAGGTAAAATTTGCTGTCTTGTGTGCTCCAGCAAAAGACGAAAAGAAAACTCCCGTGGCTGCCAACCAGGGGAAGTTTGCACTTCTAGCTTAATTCAGAATTACCTAGTATTAAATATGCATTTGAGTGATTACTGGCAGTAAATTGCTAATCGCCAATAATGCAGTAACATGAGTCTGCATTTGTATAGAATACACCACTGTTTACAACATGTATACTATTCATATTCTCTTGTTATTTAAGCTCTCTCACATTCTTCAAAATCAGAGGTCTCAGCTTTGTAATAAATATTGTTCTTCACTAACATTTCACTTCATTTGCAAAACATTTAGTTTGTTCTTTATTATTACTAGAGCATTCTATGTACATGTATTTTCCCAGCAAAGATCACAGTACTAGAGAGTACAAAGAAAGAAACCCTATCCAGTTGAATTACCAGTTTCTACAATGTATCTGTCATTTACACTCCAGAGTTTTCACCGTGAATGGTGATCTCCAGGCACTCTGCAAATTCAAAATTCCCCGAATTTTCTAGGATATAGTCTGAATAACCTTCCTAACCATCACTATCTCCTTTCATATCTTCCAGAACTAATTTATTTCTTAATTATTTTGGAGCTCAATGAAAGTTTATAGGAGCTCTGTAGTTCTACAAACTGCCTTAGCTTCCAGAACATAGGCTCTATTAACAATGAAGGACTGAAAATGCAATTTTTGCCCTATCATTTATTAAAAATTTTCATGTTGATCTCAACAAATTTAACCAATAAATAAAATTACAATCAAAAATTTATCACAGAGCAGATTTTTTCCCCCCGAATACATGATACATACACAACCGCATCTGTGACATTGTAACTTTGGAATACTTTTTTTTACTAGAGCCCCATTGGGTCTCAGTTTCTTACCTGTTAAATTGCCATATATCTTTTCTAGTTCACATTATGGTTGAATGTCTTAACAATTCAATAACACTGTTCTAGATAGGAAATTTCTAATTCTTTGTGTGGAATCAGGTGTTTTTATTTTTCATAGAAGTCAGTATCCACTGGACAAAAAAGAAAATAGATAGCTTAACAGTAAACTTAACTGGGATGTAAGAAAACAGTTTTCAAATATTTTACAGAGTGTTGGTGAATTTATAAATCTAATTTTAAAGCAGAGAGTGGAATTCAGATGTCTCTTGCCTCTACCTGGTCAGACACACCTTCTCCATACTGTCTTGTAAAGGGAAAGATAACAGCTGTATCCCTTTCTGAGAGCTCTCTGGGACATGTATTGGACTTGTTTCTCATTCCCAGGGCTTATGCACATACTTCTCTTCCACTCACTTTATCTACATTCAGATTTCGTGTACACACAGATTTTATGTACAGTTTGGGTACACACCCAAGACATCCCTGTGCAAGCCAGCCTGCCTTTGGATGAGGTACACCTGCATTTACAGAACACCTAGCCCATCCAAACTAACACATCCCTATAATCAACTGTCCTCTTCAACAGAATTGTATTTGGTGTTACTGTGTTCTGTTTCCTACACCTCTTCATTATCTTGGATAATTAATTTTGGGTGTATTGGATGATAATTTATAGACACTAGTACCACTGGGCTGAGTGATGGAATTATATCCTTACAGATACACTGAAAGCCAAGACTTTGAATTTCCAATTTTTCCCAGATATTGTTGGTTTTTGCCACACTTTTCATGTCATTTAAAATAACAGTGAGTTAATGAGCTGTTATGCTTAATTACTTTGTAGTACTGAAAATGTATCCCTCACCAAAATATAAGGAAAATTATTCACCAGACATAGTCTTTGGCACAGTTATGATCTGCTGAATATTTTTGATTTATTTCTATATAAATACTTAGGGAAACTTAAAACAACTTGGTAGATAAGTAGCTTCCCTGAAACAGCTGTGCTTTTGAACCTGTTTAAACTTCTAACCTTCTAAGGATCTGTACAAACCTGTTTAAGTGTACCAGTTTGCATGATTTTTTAAAAATACCAATCTTTTTTCATGCTGTGCTCTGAATTTTTGGTGTTAGTCACTGGAATTAAGGCTAATTCTTTCTTAGCTGATTGTGTAATAAATAAATATTTATACACTTTATATATTAGCATATGTATTTATATTTCATGTATCTCAGTGGATGTAAAGTATACTTTTTTTTTTTTTTTAATTGAAAAATATCTTCCTTGCCATCATCTTCTATTGATACAATGTGTGCAGGAGGGCCTTCATAGAGACAAATCAGTTCATTTTCTTTACATGCCCAGTTTTCATCCAGTTTGTCGGGTCAGGTAACAACAAATCAGAACTGTGTTTCTACAGTTCCCTGAGATTCTACTTCTTCTTTTGGCCTACTATAGCCTACCATTGCTATAAGCAACACTGAACTGATCAGTTGATTATTGTTGCGGGTTTTTTTTTTTGTGTGTGTTTGTGTGTGTGTGTTTTTTTAATGTGCATACCCAATATATAACTTTCTAATTTCATTATTCTTACTGTCCTCCTGCCATTTTTATTCTATTTTTTGTCAGTCCAGGCTTGTCCATTGCTTTGGAGGCATTAGTAGATATTCTTACTTCTGAAGACAGTCCTGCTTGTAATTTCTAACAGTGGAACTAATGGTAATTTACAGTAACTTACCTTCAACTAGTTTTTCTAACATTTCTCAGTAACTATCTGTTAAGTAGATAGAAAATTGTTTTGAGGCAATCTGCAGCCCTATATGCTCAACAAATATATGAATTAGTATAGCTGAGCCTTCTGTCTGTTTCTTTTCAGTTACATTATTTCAGTCATTAAAAAGCTGAAATAACTTTCCTTATTGTCCATGTGGCTTCATTTTCAACCACATTGCTCTGAGACAGCAGGCTGCTGAGACAGTAGAATCGTTTGCCTATAGATTCGTATGTATCATAGTTAATGCATACCAACTCAATATATTTTCCATAGGGTCATAGGGTGGAATGCAGTCTCTGTTTTCTTTGTCCTGATTTTCTGGCTGAAACATAATCAAAACTGTCAGTAGTAATGTGATGTTCTTTTTCTGATATGCTTGTATCCGATGTGCATTCAGGTTGTCAAAAACAAGGCAGGGACCACTTGTTGTGTGGTCTGAGATTCAGAATGAAGTCTAGGCAGATTGAGAATTCTGAGTTATATTATGCTGAATGAGAATGAGTTTATACCAATTGTACCTCAGTTTGTACCAACTATACCTCAGTCTTAAACTGTCAAGAGTCACATGTGTTGCATTGCCTGACAAAAATATAAAATGAAGGAACAATTAAGTATATATAAAACCAATCTTTAAGAACTTAATTTCTGGTCTGATAATAATCTTGTTTTCATTATTACATTCTGTGATACAAATTGAATAAACAATTAATTTGGACCAAATTTCGTAAAATATATTCAACAAAAAATCATTCCAATAATAATTCAAAGTAAAGAAAAGTCTCAAAAATTCTCCTTTTGTAATTCAGAAAATTTGACCATTTTCTTACTATTTTAACTGAATGCTCATTTAAATGTTGAAATGTCAAGATTTTAAAAAAGGACAAAATTGTGAAATAGTTTTCAATAATAAGTGTGAGAAAATATGTAGAATACTACTAAGTATATGTTATAGGACTATATGAAGGTATTCAGAATCTTACCTGAGAAGGGATATTACAGTTATACTTGCAATTCATTCAAAGCAACATGTAAAGTAAGCAAGAAATGTGTAACACTCCACCACTAACACAGCCTTCTTCATGTTTGACATCCTCTTGATTATGGCTACACATCCTTGTCAGTACTAGCAGCACTGTAAGCATAAATGAAAACTTCTGCAAGTATATTGTACTGTTTGTCCTGCAAAATTATTGAATGTTGAAATGCTTCATCATTATGCCACTTTGTTAAGCATATTTTCTTTGTAAGCTGGCGCTATTTCTTTGTTTTAAACGCAAGTCAGATTGAAAAGTGTGGTTTTTTTTCCAAGAAATAAAAAACTTCAAACTAAATGTTCAGACATACCTAACTAAGTGTCAATGTCATTTTAGAATTAACCAATCATCTATGTTATGAAACTCAGTGAGTGTTAAAATCACTAGGATGTTTTTGAAAAACAATTCAAATTAATAAATAATAATACTTAAAATAAACACCATAATCCACTAGACAGAATAAGTCCATTTTTCAATTACAATAAGTATCCCATCCATTTAAGTGAGTCTCATACCATCTTTGAAAGAAGTGTATATGGTTATAGATAATCACCATTTTTCTTCATAATATGAGAGCTTAAGTGAGCTGGAAATTGTTCCATGAAATCTTCTACCTTCTTTTATTTTTATGAATGGGTTCTTCATTGCCTATATAAAGAAAGCATATATTCTATTCTAATTATCTTTTATTCAGAAAATTAAAAATATGAATGATTAAAAATATTTTCAAAACCACAAGCCGGGCATTCTTACAATGATATTATTTAAACAGTAGAATGCCTGTTTACAAAACAATGACTGATAGGGTCTGCTATCTGAGCAGTGATATATGCTACTGTCTTGAAATGCAGATCTTCTTCCATTAACTTTAAATGGGAGTTAGGTATCTAAATAGCATTGAAGAACTGAACTGAGTATTCTGGATATTTATCATAAAATTCCAAGAAAAGAGCCTTTAATAGTCATTAAAAGTCAATAAAAGTCATTAAAAACAAATCATCTTCTATACATTTCTGAAATTTTTCTTCACTTGAATCTATCTACAGAATGATTTTTCTTCTGGACAGTATATTTGGAGTAAACACAAAAGCCAGAGATATTGTAAAGATATGCCTGATGAAATTAAAATTAATCTTTCTTATTTCTCAGGAGAGGAAGTAGAACATGTTAAGAAGATTCTGGGGTATTAGGTGCCAATGGGATAGTATAATACTTTTAACATTTCCTTTTAACAAATTTGGAATCATCATCTAAAAAGGATTACAACATTAGGGAGAAACACATCTGTTATGTAAATATTGACATAACCATTCTTGAACTGTTGGGGAGATGTGTGATTTGCCACTTGATAGCTCATTGCAGAAAGAAGATGAAACATGAATATATTTGTTAAGAGAGAGTCTGCTGAGGTGTACTGGTAACTAGAGAAGCTTTTTATGTTAGAATGAAATATAATAGAGTGATCACTTATATGGGTAAAAAATTACTTTCCAAGAGTCATTTCCCATAGGTGTTGTACACTTGTTCCCATTCATACTGAGCAGTGTGAAAGGACAAGAATGAAAATATGTTCTTTAGGGTATTTTCACTGTGTTGCTAGATAGAAAAGACATTCACACCTTTCTGAGCTGCCACTCAGCAGCACATAAAGAATGTTACAGCTTGTGTAAGTGTCAGTTAGAGATAATTACAACCTCAGTGACCTGTCTTGGCACTAAAACACTTAGCAGATTTTATTCTGTCTTTACAACATGGAGATTTGGGGCACAATCCTGGCTGACATTGTTATAAATCAGGAGACACTGCAATGAAGTCAGATGCGTTACACTCTCAATCACAATGTAAGGCAGGAAAAGAAATCAGACCTTCTGCTTATATTGTGGGCTCTGATTTTGCAAGTTCATTAATTTTGTATCATACTTTGGAGAGTATTCATACACAGTGATAACTAGAGATAGGTCTGTTAACCATTATAATGCGATTCCATTGTTTTTCATGTCAGACAGTAAAAGAACACTAACAGGAGATAATCCTGCTGAAATACTTGTAATTTCCAAGCATAAGAACCTTAAACAGATACCTTTGTTTCTGTCACTTGAAATTGTGCTTCTAAACTCTGATTTGTGCTTCAGATTTCAGTGTTCCAAGGTGTATGTACCCTGTTGTTCCCTGGGTCAGGAGCCACGACTCCTATAAGAATAAGAACTTCTACATTTTCATGTAGTTTGGGTCCTGTACTTCAGAGAAATATTTCAGTACCTAATTCAGAAATCTGGGATCAAAACCATACCCTAGTTTCATTATTTATTCTCTGCAAGTCTGTCACACTTTTCTATTGCTCTTCCTTTCCTACTTCCAATGCCTCATGGTTTAAAAATTCTTATGCAGCAGGCAACCCTTTCCCCAAGTGAGCAACCATGTTCACTGCCATTCTTAATTTCAGGCGGTTCATTTGGTATTTCTCTGCTTGAAACTAAGAGGATGGGTTTGTCACTATAAATTAAAACAATTGAATTCCCCAGCAGTTATGGTATAGTTCCTGTGAATGCTAGCTGCCTGCCATTATATTTAACACTAAGTTGGCATACCCGTTATATTAACCACTGCGTTTTTTTGCCATTTGCGTTTCAGAGAGAAATAACTTCCTTAATGGGAAGTAAAATGCACAGAAGCTATCTTAGAGGAGCAGGTAATAAAAACAAATAGTTTTTCACATATTTGTGAAAATCATCCTTCTATTACTACTACTACTAATTATTATTATTATTATAAATAAAAATACCAAATTCAGGTAAGCTTTTATATGTTTGCTATCATGTTTTGCACTCCTGTAGGTTAATGACTTGATCTACACAACTTTATCATGTAAGCATACAGCCACCTCTGTCAAACGGCTTGAGAACAAGCCCAGCTCCCTCAGCCACTCCTCATAGGACTTGTTCTCCAGGCCCCTCACCAGCTTCGTCACCCTTCTCTGGACTTGCTCAAGCACCTCGATGTCCTTCTTGTAGCGAGGGGCCCAAAACTGAACACAGTACTCAAGGTGCGGCCTCATCAGAGACAGGTACAGGGGGACGATCACCTCCCTAGCCCTGCTGGCCACACTGTTTCTGATACAAGCCAGGATGCCGTTGGCCTTCTTGGCCACCTGAGCACACTGATGGCTCATATTCAGCCGACTATCAACCATCACTCCCAGGTCCTTCTCTGCCTGGCAGCTCTCCAACCACTCATCTCCCAGCCTGTAGCTCTGCTTGGGGTTATTGTGCCCCAGGTGCAAGACCCGGCACTTGGCCTTGTTGAACTTCATACAGTCAGCCTCAGCCCATCGGTCCAGCCTATCCAGATCACCCTGCATAGCCTTCCTACCCTCGAGCAGATCGACACATGCACCTAACTTGGTGTCGTCTGCAAACATACTGAAGGTGCACTCAATGTCCTCATCCAGATCATCGATGAAGATATTAAAGAGGACCGGCCCCAGCACCGAGCCCTGGGGAACGCCACTAGTAACCGGCCTCCAACTGGACTTGACTCCATTCACCATGACTCTTTGGGCCCAGCTATCCAGCCAGTTTCTAACCCAACGAAGCGTGCGCCAGTCCAAGCCAAGAGCAGACAGTTTCTTGAGGAGAATGCTGTGGGAAACGGTGTCAAAAGCCTTGCTGAAGTCAAGGTAGACCACATCCACAGCCTTTCCCTCATCCACCAAGCGCATCACTTTGTCATAGAAGGAGATCAGGTTTGTCAAGCAGGACCTGCCTTTCATAAATCCATGCTGACTGGGCATGATCGCCTGCTTGCCCTGCAAGTACCGCCTGATGACCCTCAATATAATCTGTTCCATGAGCTTCCCTGGCACTGAGGTCAAACTGACAGGCCTATATATCTCCGGGTCTGCCCTCCGGCCCTTCTTGTAGATGGGCATCGTTTGCTAGCCGCCAGTCAACTAGGACCTCCCCCAATAGCCAGGACTGTTGATAAATGATGGTAAGCAGCTTGGCCAGCTCCTCTGCCAGTTCTCTCAGTACCCTCAGGTGGATCCCATCCGACCCCATCTACTTGCGCACATCCAAGTGCCATAGCAGGTTGCCAAACATTTCTTCTTGGATAGTGAGGGACACATCCTGCTCCCCATCCCCTTCCACTCAGGTTTTGCTGCTAAAGACTGAGGCAAAGAAGGCATTAAGCACCTCTGTCTTTTTCTCATCCTTCATAACTAAGTTCCCCCCTGCATCCAGACCGTTCCTGTGCCATTAAGATTTCCCTCTTGAAGAGCACCCAGCCTTCCTGGACTCCTCTGCCCTTCAGAACCACCTCCCAAGGGACTCTACCAACCAGTGTCCTCAGCAGCACAAAGTCAGCCCTCCAGAAGTCCAATACAGCGGTTTTACTGGTCCCCTTCCTGGCCTCGCCAAGAATAGAGAACTCCACCAGTTCGTGGTCACTCTGCCCAAGACAGCTCCTGACAACCACATCCTCCACCAGTTCTTCTCTGTTTGTGAAGAGAAGATCTAGAGGGGCACCTCCCCTGGTAGGCTCACTAACCAGCTGTGTCAGGAAGCTATCTTCCACGCTCTCCAGAAACCTCCTAGACTGCTTTCTCTGGGCTGTGTTGTGCTTCCAGGATACGTCAGGGAAGCTGAAGTCCCCCATGAGAACAAGCGCCAACGATTTTGCAACTTCTGTCAGCTGCCTGTAGAACTCCTCATCCGTCTCCTCATTTGGTTCGGCGGTCTATAACAGACCCCAACCAGAACGCTAGCCTTGTTGGCCTTCCCGCCGATCCTAACCCAAAGGAAATTGACCTTGTCATTCCCAGCCTCGAGTTCTACATCATCAAAAGATTTTCTAATATAGAGAGCCACACCACCACCCCTTCCGTGCTGCCTCTCCCTTCTGAAGAGCTTATAGCCAGTCATTGCAGAACTCCAGTCATGAGAGTGGTCCCACCACGTCTCCGTGATGGCAACCAAGTTGTAGCCTGCCTGCTGCACAGTGGCTTCCAGTTCCTCCTGTTTGTTACCCATGCTGCATGCTTTGGTGTAGATGCACTTCAGCTGGGCCACTGCCTTATCCCCCGGCCTTGCCATTGTTACCCCTGACACAGCTCCAACAATCCTTGTTTCAGCCCCATCCCCCTTCTTACCTAGTTTAAAGCCCTCTCAATGAGCCCCACCAGCTCCTGGCCCAGGATCCGTTTTCCCCTTAGAGATAGGGACCCATCTGCAGCCATCAGGCCAGGTGCCAAGTAAAGTGCCCCATGGTCGAAAAACCCAAGATTTCTGTGTTGGCACCAGCCCCTGAGCCACGTGTTTATCAGGTGGGCTTTCCGTGTCCTCTCTGTACCCCTCCCTGCCACCGTAGGGATGGACGAAAACACCATCTGTACTCCCACTCCATCCACTAACTGTCCCAGTCCCCTAAAGTCCCGTTTGATGGTCTTTAGGCTTCTCTCTTCAGCGTCACCACTGACAGCCTGGACTATCAAAAGAGAATAATAGTCAGAGGGGCGAACCAGGTTGGGAAGCTTTCTGGCAACATCCCTGACCCTAGCTCCACGGAGGCATCAGACTTCCCTACGGGTAGGGTCAGGCAGACAAATAGGTCCCTCTGTTCCCCTGAGAAAAGAGTCTCCCACAACAATCACCCTTCTGTCTTTCTTGGTGGAGGCAGTCCTGAGGCGTGGAGTCGACCTCCTCGCCCTAGGCATCCTCCTAGGTACACTTGCTACCTCTTCCTCACCCACTGGTCTCTCAAGCTCCAGGGCCTCAAACCTGTTGCGTAAGGGCACCTGGGAAGGCAGGGCCGGAAGGGGAGGGCATCGTCTGTGATGTCAAGTGGGGACCTGTCTCCATTCCTCCTCAACTCCTAGGTCCCCTGCCTCTACCCGACAGCAACAGGGCAGGGGGTCCACCCCCATTTCAGGTGTCTCACCCCGGTGCATGTCCTTCAGGCCACACAGGGAGTTGCTCCACAAGTCTATCTCCTGCTCACACTCCCTGATATCCCTCAACCTCTCGACCTTCTCCTCGAGTTCTGCCACGAGGCGGACCAGGTCATCCACCTGCTCACACCTCACACGCACAGTCTCTCTGCCCCCCACAGGTGGCAGCAACAGGCTCAGGCACTCCCTGCACCCGGAGACCTGAACTGCTGCAATTTTGAACGGGTAGTCGGTCTAGGTGTGTACCGACTTTCTGGAGAGGGCACCGTGCCTGGTGGAGACCATTATCGCCTAGTTAACGGCTGTCGTTAAGGAGGTGTTCGTATGGGCTGGGGGGAACGCTCTGCCCTGCCTGCTCGCCCTGCCTGCGCCAACTGCCGCACCTCTCCCTTCTGAGGCGCCACGCGCTGTTTGCCCGCCCTGGTCGCCGCGCTCCCTAGGGGCAGCGTTTGACCGGCCGGGGAGGGGGCGCTGCTGGCTCCGCCTACGCCTCGTTCACCTCCCTCAGGTGAACTGAGGGCTGCCGGGTCCTGGCGGCTCCCTCAAGTAGGCTCGATGCCGGAAAAAATAGCCCTGCCTGGCCCGATCCCCCGATGTTTTTGTTTGTTTGTTTATGTAACAGCCATTTCTTGATGCTGAATTGGCAATCTGGATACATGTATATATGACAAGAATTCAAAAGAAAATAAACTTGGATATACCTGCTGTTAAAACAATCCAGACATGATTTCAAGTATAGGTAAAAATAAAATTATTATGAACTATAGCACACATTTTCTAGATGGTATTAAGCTGAAACTCAGAAATTTTGGCTCAGTTTCTAGTTAGACCATCAGATTTGCCTAGAGAAAGATTGTAAGAGTGGGGTTATCTTCTAAGTGATTATCTTCTAATCAGCTAGCTGTTAGAAGATAAATTCAGACAAACAACTAAAAAGAAAGAGATACCTTTAATGTTGTCACTCCAACAGGCACTGTATATCAGATGATTTTTTTTTTTAATTCCTCTCCTTCTCTCACCTCTTTCCCACATTTTGTTTTGTCACTTCTGCTAAATAATATAAATATATAATATGAATTCCACCTTATATTAATATATAAATATATGAAAAATATGTGTTTACTGTTGGATAGGTTTGAACAGAGTCCCTACACAAGGTGAACTGTGGGTGTTTGTCACATTCAACCACATTTTACAGCCTCTCAGTTAATGACATATGACATATAACCTAATTGTATTTTTACAATTGTGTCTATAAAAGCAGATTCTTTTATCCCAATAAATCTTCTGATAATCTGACATGTTACCTGCAATGATGTGCACACTGCATGCACATGTACAAGATGTTGCAAGTTCTAATGAAAACAGTGGAGATCTGACAGGTGAAGTCACAGGAACAGTGGCAACCATGAAGATTTGCTTCAGAGAAAGGGTACACCAGGCATGATAAAAGGTTTTGGTCTGATTAAATAAGGAGCTCAGGACAGAAACCTTGTAAAGAGCAGGCAGTTAATGTATAAAGAGGGCACTGCTTCTGCCCAGGAAGGCGTCCTGAGTTGATATTTGTTATAAATTAAGTGCTTTTATTTTATTCTTTTATCAGTTTGCAAGTAATCTCTTTTAAGAGTGCTCAGACAAATCTAGAACACCTGCGTACATAGCAATTAATTTAGATAAAAAAACAATTCTAATGTTAAACTGAAACTACTCTTTTGTCATCACTATTTAACTAATTCTAAAATAAATTTTCCCCAGAATTTATCCCTTCATCTTCTGGCTTTGGACAAGTAAAATTCTAAGATAAAGATTACTCCTTTGCAGTTTCTAGACCTCTTAACACATTAAAAGAAAAATAAGGCTGATATTTATGTAGGAATTTCAAGAGAACTCAGTCTGATGGACAAGTTGTTATGATAATGATCACTAACATTTAAAACATAAGACATAAACAAACAAAAGAGTTAAGAACCCTCAACAACAAAAAGAAAGTGCTCATTAGGGAAACCATTATAAAATGGCTTGTCCAGGATTGCTGTAGTTCACAGTTGTACCTTTTAAAAAAACAGTTATCTTCAATTCTCTCCCCACTTTCCAAAGCATGCTTGCTGAGGTCTCTGTAAATAAGCAGCCCTTCACTGGATGCAAATTAACAGGTTACAGCTAGTGTCAGAGAAGCTTATGTAGTTAAATACTGCTTCCTATGGCTACTTCTCTAGGTGCTGAAATGAGGGCAACAAGAATGACATTAAGGTTTTATGCGGAGTGCAATAGAAGGGAAGAAGATGAAGAAATAAAAACTGAAAACAAGGCCAGTGCTGTAAACACTGCAAACACTTAAGATCCAAAATAGTTACCGAAAATGCTACAGAACTTTTAATAAGTATAAATGTAGGTGTCTTGTTAAACCAAGGATATTAGAAGTATGTTTGTTGAACAGTTTCAAAATGTATACATATTCAGTTTGCTAGTTTGGGACTGTGCAATTTTGGCTCAAACCTTGAAAAAAAAAATATTTGATTGATATTGTATATCATAAATAAAACACAACAGATTAAGTGTGTTTCCAAAACCTGAACCGATAAGTATGATCAGTATTCTTAAGTTATAAACTTAACTTGTTCTTGCAGTGTTTAGACATTTTTTGTTGTTATTTTCTGTGGTAAATTCACAGTATATGCCTACTGGAGCTCAACATTTTGTTCCATATGTTTCAAAAGCAGGTATTTATAAAAATAATATATTATTTATCTATACTGTAGAGAGTCAGAGCATGAAACATAATAGATGTATTACTTGACAATGAAAGTATAAATTTTAACATATGAAAAATAAATTGTTACTCATGTTTTGGTGACTTTTGTAAGGCTTTTCACAATACCAAAATAGTCAGAAATTATGTGGCTGGAAGGGTATTCTTTTACTATACTTTTGGGACACTAGGAAAAGAGGAGCACTACATTGTGGAGATTCTTCTTTCTGAAGCTTATTTCTGTCCATTCAGTTGAGATTACTAATTGTCTCCATTGTCTATACCTGAGAAATAATGCAAACCTTTCATGCTAATTTTTTCTGCTATGTTTTTTTTTAACCTGAGGACTGAACAGTGATAGACTGTTGAACATACAACATTTTAGAAAAAAAGGTTTCTGTTCTACCTTTACTAAGATTAGTAATGAAGATAGATAATGGAAGGATACAGGCTCTTTAGGAAAAGATAGGCAGGGGAGACAAGGAGGGGGTGTCACCCTCTCTCAAGAGTAGCTGGCATGTATGGTGCTCTTCCTGGGGATGAGTGAGGAGCTGACAGAGACAGAGCTGGGTCAGGATTGAAGGGAAGGCAGGTAGAGGGCACACGATATTGGGAATGTGCTACAGGCCACCTGGTCAGGAAGACCAAACAGATGAGGCCCTCTATAGACAAATAAAAACAATCAAACAATCTCACATTCACACACCATGGTTCTCATGAGGGATTTTAAACCATTCTGATATCTGTTGCAAGGACAACATAGCAGGACATAAGCAGTCCAGGAGGAACGCATTGATGACAACTTCCTTTTCCAAGTGATAGAGGAGACAACAAGGAGAGATGCTATGGTGAATCTCATTCTCATCACCAAGGAGGGGCTGGTGGGAAATGTGAAACCCATGGGCAGCCTTGGCTGCAGTGACCATGAAATGGTACAGTTTGGGATCCAGAGGCAGCACAGCAAACTTGCTACCCTGAACTTTGGGAGAGCAGACTTTGGTCTTTGGTAATGTATCACGGGACAAAGTCATAGAGGGAAGAGGGGCCCGAGAAAGTTGGTTAATATTCAAGGATCACCTCATCCAAGGTCAGGAGCAATGCATCCCAAGAGGAAGTTGGGCAAAAATGCCAGGAGGCCTGCCAGGACGAACAAGGAGCTCCTGGCCAAACTCAAACAGAAAATGGAGGCCTATGGATTGTGGAAGCAATGACAGGTAACCTGGAAGAGATATAGAGACATTGTCTGAGCTGCCAGGGATCAGGTTTGGAAAGTTAAGCACTATTAGAATTAAAATTGGCCAGGGATGTCAAGGGCAACATGAAAGGTTTCTGTAGGTACATCAGTGATAAAAGGAAGATTAAGGAAACTGTGGGCCCTCTCCAGAAGGAAATGAGAGACCTGATCACCTGGCATATGGAGAAGGCTGAGTTACTCAGTGACCTTTTTGCCTCACTCTTTACCAGCAAGAGTTCCGCCCACATAACCCAAGACCCAGAAGGCAAAGAAAGGGTCTGGAAGAATGAAGAACTGACCACTGTAGGACAAGATCAGGTCTGAGACCAGGTTAAGGAACCTGAAGGTGTTCCATGGGACCTCATGAGATACATCCATGGGTCCTGAGGGAACTGGAGGATGAAGTTGCCAAGCCACTTTCCATCCATACTATTTAAGAAGTCATTTCAGTCTGACGAAGTTCCCACTGACTGGAAGAGAGGAAATATAACCCCGCTTTGAAAGAGAGACAGATCCTTCATAGTGACATAAGTATATTAGACTGTTAATTTCTGTGAATGACTATCAATGTATATGGTCTTCTGAGAAAACAAAACTTAAGAGCAGTTCTGGCTGACCGAGCAGAGGAAATCGGTGATGGCTGGGGTGATAGCACTGTCTAAAATGTTCTCTAGGATTTAAAAGAATAGTTTCTATGTATAGTGAATAACACACTGAAAACCACATGAAGATTTACTGGAGGGCTGGGGAGGGTCATATATATAAGCCTCTAAAACATTGTTTGTGTTGGGTTTGTTGTTGTTGTTGTGTTTGGTGAAGCTCTGTAATGACTGTTGAGATATCTATGGGGGTAGCAGGTTTACAGCCTGCTGACTGTAAATGTGTTGACAGCTTTTCACACAGGGACAGGAAATTGTCCATCCAGTGCTGACACACAGCAAAGAAACAGCAAAAAGATGAGAATATGATATTATTATTGTATTTGTTTTATGCAACTTTAAATGTTTACCTCCTAAGAGAGAGGTGCCTTTTGAGCGCCACAGGTGAGAGAACATTTCAGGACTGAATCTTAACTGCCATGTATGAATTTCAAATTTTGTCAGCTAACACCCCAGGTGTAAGTGATACATGGAGGTCTAGAGAAAGACACTGGTTAGACACTGGTTACTTAACCATCAAATCTCCTGAATTTAAGAAAACTGACATTAACAAAACTGATAATCAAAGAAATCAAGTGCAAGGAAGTGAGAGGAAAATTAGAAGGGTAAAAATGGATTTTGAAGGAAAAAGTAAAAAAAAATAAAAAATAAAAGAATGCCCAGATGCCATGAAAATATATTTGGAAGAAGGATGCAATAGAACCAAGAAATCTGATAAATATCCTCAAAGCAATGAGGGAAGGCAAGAATACTGCTGAGAAGTTAGATTACTTTTTTTGCATTATTTTTCACTCAATAATTTTGGGAAGATTACTAAGGAAAACACTGTTTTCTGATATATATTAATATTTCAGTACTAAAGCCCTACATGATACAATAAAAATCCTGTAATTTCATGCACAACAAACAAGATGTAAAAAATCTCAAAACTGCAACATCTCTGATTTTTCCCTTTAAGTATGTACTATTCTGTAGAAAGAGAGGAAAAAAAAAAAAAAAAAAAAGTGGTGTCGCATATTTAAATAAATGTTTGTAGAGTTGGAGCTCATTAAATTTTTATTATAATTATTTTTAGAAACTTGTCTGAAATTAATCATTAAAAATATAACAAGTGAGAAACTTCATAATAAAAAAGTCCCAAGTTTGTCATATTTTAAAAGGAAAAGAAATGTTTTATCAGTCAGGATTCTTTTAACATACTAATTTGGTTAATAAGAATTTAAATAAATAAATAAATAAATAAATAAAAGGTAAATGAAATAATTTCTTTATACTTTTAGAAGCTGATTCCCTGGGTGAGTACGAGAGAGAGAGAGAGAGAGGGCTAAAACATGCATCAGAAATCACCTAACAAAATGAAAAAAAAGAAGTTTAGAATTATATAGACAAACTTCATCATGGAAAAATATAAAATACTTGACATACTTATCATTATGACTTCATTTATTTTTATTAACGGAAAGAGTGGTAATGAAACTGTTAAATCTGAAAATCATGTGAAAAAATATTTTTTCATTCAGGCAGGAAAAGGAACATGAAGGAGAAAATGAACTAGATGAATGCAAGATAGCAAAATTTAACAATGTTGATCATGCTATCGTGATCATAACTATATGAAAATTCACTGCAAAATGCAGCTTTCTAAATTAACCATATCTAAATTAACTAGTGGAACACTGACAGACTGTCTTCGAAGAGGTTAATATGCCTCTGCATTCATAAAAATGTGCATGATACATTACAATATGCTACAGCAGCTAAAAAGATGAAGGAATAGACAATATAATGCCTTTAATTAAACCAATAGTGTTTCCAGGATGCTATCCATAACAAAATAATATTTTGAAAGACGATATGACAAGTATGATCAAAACATTTAAAAGAAATATATATATATATTAATAAGATTGGAAGTGTTGCATTCAAAAGATGAATAACAGAAACAATGAACATGAAACAATGAAATAATAGGTTTAGATGCATAAGTCAAAAATAATATTAGATTGAAAACTTATGATTTTCTAATACCAGCCAAAATTACTTTTTCACCAATTTGTAAGTGAAAGAGTCTGAAAAAAAAATAAAAGAAAAGAAAGAAACAAACAAATAAACAAAAACTTTTGTATGCTACAAGAAACAATAGAATACTTTGAGAAAAAAAAAAATGTAACAACCACAACAAAAATAAAGTATAGGATACATTCGACAATCAAGACTACTTAAAGTTGTTAGCAATTTTAAAGGGAAATTTATCTTTTTTTTTTTTTCATGTTATAACTCAGCCTGTAAGTCTTAAAGATCAACGAGGACAGCAGTCTTTTTTATATTAACCTACCTCAGAGCTATTTTAAATTTCACTTAAGTATCTTGAGCTGGCTATTGTCAGAGATGTATCTGACCTTTCATGGTCATGGCTATGTTCTGGTACTTCATTACAACATACAAATAGAAAGCTGATAGACAGGAAAATCAGAAAGAGGAGATAGAAAATAAGTCACAAATATTTTTATATTGAACAATGTATCTTTCATTTTACTGATTGAAAACCTGCTTCTCTTTTAAAAAGTGTCATTAAATTTACTGTCTTTTGTCATGCAGAACAGAGGACACAATTTTGTGACAAAATTAAGTATGAAGAGAGTTGAAACTTATTATGTTCATAAGGAAAAATAACGAATTTGTTTTGTTGTAGTAGTTTTTTCGTCAAAAATGAAAACTGAGTTCATTTTCTTTCTTGTTCCACTAGTTATCAGTATAAGTTTCGACAGAATCACAGAATGGCTGAGGTTGGAAGGGACCTCTGAAAATCATCTAGTCCAACACCTTTGCTAAACAGGATCACTTACAGCACATTGCTCAGGATGGCATCCAGGTGGGTTTTGAATATTTCCAGAGAAGAAGACTCTACAACCTCTCTGGACAACCTGTACCAGTGCTCTGTCACCCTCACAGTAAAATGCCTTCTCATATTCAGCTGGAACTTCCTGTGCTTCAGTGCCTCCTTTGCTTTTGATAACAATTTAGGCCAGTCTTATTGAGGTAAGTGAACTGTAGGTGTACAAACAAAATATATGTGTTGAAATAGGAAATATAAGTCTGGTAGAGAGATTATTGCAAACAGTTTGTTTTTGGTCAAAAGGCACCATTGTTCTGCCATTTTCTAAATATTGCAGCCACTTTTTCTACACACATTGCTTAAGGATTTCAAAAGAGAAGATTTGTTATCAGTCTGCAAATCATGTTATGATGTTGAGCAGATCTATAGACTCCCATCTAACAAACAGGACTCAGAAGTCATTAAAAGTATCATCTGAAGGTTTATCTTTAATCCTTACTTTCAAGTTTTCAATATAAACATTTATTTAGAGTACGTAAGATTACAGGGCCTTTTGCACTGGTGTACTGAAATACGTGTGTATTATACACACGGTCTAATACCCAACATGTCTCTGTTTTTTTTGATAAGAGGAAAGAATGAATAGTTAAGTATTTGCTGTGATTTAGCTAACGTTCTTTACCATATAAAATGCAATCCAATTCATTGTGTGTGTGCTTGAAAGAGACACAAATGATTTCATACTAAGCCTTCTTTCTTCATTGCATGTTGCTAAAGCTGTCTCTGGAGAAATAAAGAAGCTTTTTCTCTTATTTCTCATAATGGGAATCTAATGAGAACTTTAATTAGTACCATGAATTTTTCCCTTACTTTCTAGATTTTAAAGTCATCATTCAGTATTTCTCAGTCATGATTTTCTATTCTATTTGTGTCATGTTATTTCTTTAAAATAATTTACAGAGTACTGTCTTATTTTAGATTTTGTTTAATCTATTTTGTTGCCATAATAACTGGAATTAAAGCAACCAAGGATCATCATGTTCTTATTAATAGATAGATCAGTCTATCATTGAGAGGCATATTTTCTCACGACTGTTAATAGAGAGTGTTTTTTTCTTTATACAATATATACCTGAAACAACCATTGAAAGACAGCCTACTCCTGCTACCTTTAGTTAGCCCTTGCTTTTTCTTTGAACATAGGTATTTGGGATGGAAAAAATTTAACTTCTTCCCTGAATTTGTTTCTATAGCATGTTGCATCTCCTTTAAGATTAGAATAAAATCTCTTTACCAGAAAACATAAGATCCTGATATGTCTGTTAACTTCTTGATATGTATAAAAATCCCTGTTTGATTTGACTACTCCTGAAGGTAGTATACACAGTTTGGAATATATTTCCATTTGTCCTGAGAGGTATAAGCCACGTATAGTACTCACAGGTTTTATGCTGTAAATGTCACATTTTCAAATGTTTGTGTTGTACATCAAAGCGCTCTGTTTCCCATAAGATTTTTTTTGTTTTGTTTTGTTTTGTTTTGTTTTCTTGTTTGGCTGATTTTTATTCTTATTTTGTTGGCACAAGACTCAACTGAATAAGAAACATCAGTATGGAAACTATCTCTGCAAAAGTGTGTGCATTAATGAATAAGATTCAAATAAACCATGACTTTGACCATGATTCCTAGCTCTGATATTGGCTTTCTGAAATATCTTAATTCATGTCCTCTGCTCTCCTAGCTGCAAAATGAGGACAAGGATATTGATTTCTTATGCTGAGCACTTGAGATTTACTCAAGAAAAATCACCATTCAAAAGGCACTTGATGATGATGATGTTAAACTCTATATGAAGAGTGCCAGCATATATTGGGGATCATGTACCTGACAAATAAGCTCTATATTTTCATTGCTACTTTTCTGGAATACATATATCACAGTCACTAAAAAACAAGAAACATTACTAGTAAATCCATGAAAGTACAGGGAAGTAGATTTTCAATGTTTTTTGAAGTGCAGTGTATTATTCCACAGAGAGGGTGACAAAATAATATATTGAAGGTGGCAATTAGAGAAATTTAGTTGAAACTTGTTCAGCTTATTAAGTATTTAATTTTGTGTCTAAAGTGAGAAATCATTAACACTTTTATTGTGCTGAATGGGAAAAAAAAAAAAAAAAAAAAAAAAAAAAGCCTTGTAAACAAAAAAAAGGCTGTAAAACTAACTTTAAAAGATTTGTTATTACTGTGCTTTCCTGAAATGTTTGTATAGCCTTACTAAACATGTAGTGTGATTGTTTGATTTCATAATAAGACTACCACACAGTGAGGGCAATCGCACTGGTGGTTTAAAATATGGTGGTTTAGTAGGAGGCAAAGCTTCTGTTTCCATTTCAAAGGTCAAACTGATTCACCTCTAAAATATTTTCTCCCTCTGCTTAATGAAAGAGTAGGGAGGACGAAATCATATCATGTTCTCCAGTGGACAGGACTTACACTAGTCAAATGATGCTGTAATATTTGGGTCCCAGCCTCACCACAGCTTTGACCTCCGGGCCTCTTATTTACTTCCAATGCCATACATGTTGGTATGATCTAAGCACCATGAGACTGCTGTAGCTACTTTCACATCAAGGCAGGAATGTAGGTTTTCAACCCCACAATGCACAGGTCTTTCAAGCCACTTACTATCAAAACCATAATCAGGAGATCAAATTCATCATTCAATCCACACAAAACCCTTCAAATTAAAGTCAAAATACTGTTAAAAATGGTAAGTTAAAAAGATTTGTTGAGGGTTTGAAATTACAGACTAAGTCATTTAAAATTGTTAACACAGTTAACGAGTAAGCGCAGGCAGGGGAGTTCGCGCAGGCAGGGCGAGCAGGAAAGGCAGAGCGCTCCCCCCCTCACCCATACAAACACCTCCTCTAAAGGTGGTCTACTGCTAGCTCAGCTGCAATGGTGTACACCAGGCACAGTGTGCTCTCCAGGAAGTCTGTACACACCCAGACCGACTGCCCACTCAAAACTGCGGCAGTTCAGGTCTCCGGGTGCAGGGAGTGCCTGAGCCTGTTGCTACCACCTGCGAGGGGCAAAGAGACTGTGTGCGTGAAGTGCAAGCAGGTGGATGACCTGGTCCGCCTCGTGGCAGAAGTCAAGGAGGAGGTCAAGAGGTTGAGGGATATCAGGGAGTGCGAGCGGGAGATAGACTGGTAGAGCATCTCCCTTGGAGACAGGTCCCTGCTTGACATTGCAGGCGATGCCCTCCCCCACTGGCCCCACCTTCCCAGGTGCCCTTACCCAACAGGTTTGAGGCCCTGGAGCTTGAGAGACTGGTAGCTGTGGTGGTTTTAATCAGGTGGGCAGCCAAGCTCCACCACAACCACTCTCTCACTACCTCTCTCCTCAAAGAGGAATGGGGAGAAAATACAACACAGAGAACTCAAGGTTTGAGATGAGAAAGGTTTAATTAAAGGGAAAGGGAATGGGGAGGGAAAAAAAAAAAAGAAACAAAAGAAACAACAAGTCCGTGCGGAAACACAGAGAGAGGGAAAAAAATTATTCTCTACTTCCCATCAACAAGCGATGTTCGGCCACGTCCTGGGAAGCAGGGCCTCAAAACACGTAGTGGTTGTTCAGGAGGAACAGCCTCCTCCCCCACAAGAGCCCCCCCTTTTATTGCTGAGTGTGACATCAGGTGTTATCCCTTTGGTTGGTTTAGGTAAGCTGCCCCGGCAATGTCCCCTACCCAAGACTTGTCCACCCCCAGCCTGCTGGCTCTTGGGGGCTTGGAAGGAGTCTTGATGCTGTGCCAGCACTACGCAGCAATAGACACAACACTTGAGTAATATCAGTGCTGTTCCAGGTCTGAGTGCAGAGCACAGCACTGTGTGGGCTGCTGCAGGGAAAAGGTGACTCCAGCTCAGACAGACCCAACATAGTAGCTGAGGAAGAAATAGAAAGTCTGCTCAGAATGATGCCAAGGGCGAGGAAGTCGACTCCATGCCTCAGGACTGCCTTCACCAGGACAGAAAGAAGGGTGATTGCTGTGGGCGACTCCCTTCTCAGGGGAACAGAGGGACCTATTTGTCGGCCTGACCCTACCTGTAGGGAAGTCTGCTGCCTTCCTGGGGCCAGCGTCAGGGACATTGCCAGAAAGCTTCCCAACCTGGTTCACCCCTCTGACTATTATCCTCTTTTGATAGTCCAGGCAGGCAGTGATGACATTGAAGAGAGAAGCCTGAAGACTATCAAACGGGACTTTAGGGGACTGGGACAGTTAGTGGATGGAGCGGGAGTACAGGTAGTGTTAGGGTTAGGATCAGTGGGAAGGCCAACAAGGCAAGCATCCTGGTGGGGGTCTGTTATAGACCGCTGAACCAGGATGAGGAGACTGATGAGGAGTTCTACAGGCAGCTGACAAAAGTTGCGAAATCGTCAGCACTTGTTCTTGTGGGGGACTTCAACTTCCCAGATGTATAATGGAAACACAACACTATATATATATCCTGGATAAGCCAGGAAGGGGACCAGTAAAACTGCTGTATTGGGCTTTCAGAGGGCTGACTTTGAACTGTTCAGGACACTGGTTGGTAGAGTCCCTTGGGAGGCGGTTCTGAAGGGCAGAGGAGTCCAGGAAGGCTGGGTGCTCTTCTGGAAGGAAATCTTAATGTCGCAGGAATGGTCTGGTTTGGGTCCCCACATGCCCAAAGACAAGCCGGCGGGGAAGAAGACTGGCCTGGCTGAACAGAGAGTTGTGGCTTGAGCTTAGCTGGAAAAAGAGGGTTTACAATCTTTGGAAAAGAGGGCAGGTCACTCGGGAGGACTATAAGGATGTTGCGAGGCCGTGCAGGGACAAAATTAGGAAGGCCAAAGCTCATCTGGAGCTCAATCTGGTGACAACAAAAAATGTTTTTACAAATACATTAATGCAAAATGGAGGACTAAGGAGAATCTCCAGCCTTTACTGGATGCAGGGGGGAACTTAGTTATGAAAGATGAGGAATTAGTTATGAAAAATGAGAAAAAGACAGAGGTGCTTAATGCTTTCTTCGCCTCAGTCTTAAGCGGCAAAACCCGTTGCTCTCTGGATACCCAGTACCCCGAACTGGTGGAAGGGGATGGGGAGCAGAATGTGGCCCTCACTGTCCATGAAGAAATGGTTGGAGACCTGCTATGGCACTTGGATATGTGCAAGTCAATGGGGCCAGATGGGATCCACCCAAGGATACTGAGAGAACTGGCAGAGGAGCTGGCCAAGCCTCTTACCATCATTTATCAACAGTCCTGGCTATCGGGGGAGGTCCCAGTTGACTGGCAGCTAGCAAATGTGATGCCCATCTACAAGAAGGGCCGGAGGGCAGACACAGGGAATTATAGGCCTGTCAGTTTGACCTCAGTGCCAGAAAAACTCATGGAGCAGATTATCTTGAGGGTCATCATTCGGCACTTACAGGGCAACCAGGTGATCATGCCCAGTCAGCATGGGTTTATGAAAGGCAGGTCCTGCTTGACGAACCTGATCTCCTTCTATGACAAAGTGATGCGCTTGGTGGATGAGGGAAAGGCTGTGGATGTGGTCTACCTTGACTTCAGCAAGGCTTTTGACACCGTCTCCCACAGCATTTTCCTCAAGAAACTGGCTGCTCGTGTCTTGAACTGGCGTATGCTTCATTGGGTTAAAAACTGGCTGGATAGCCGGGCCCAAAAAGTCGTGGTGAATGGAGTCAAGTCCAGTTGGAGGCCAGTCACTAGTGGCGTCCCCCAGGGCTCAGTGCTGGGGCCAGTCCTCTTTAATATCTTCATCAATGATCTGGACAAGGGCATTGAGTGCACCCTCAGTAAGTTTGCAGATGACACCAAGTTAAGTGCGTGTGTCGATCTACTCGAGGGTAGGAAAGCTCTGCAGGAGGATCTGGATAGGCTGCACCGATGGGCTGAGGTCAACTGTATGAAGTTCAACAAGGCCAAGTGACAGGTCCTGCACCTGGGGCACAATAACCCCAAGCAGAGCTACAGGCTGGGAGATGAGTGGTTGGAGAGCTGCCTGGTGGAGAAGGTCCTGGAAGTATTGGTGGCTTGTCAGCTGAATATGAGCCATCAGTGTGCTCAGGTGGCCAAGAAGGCCAACAGCATCCTGGCTTGCATAAGAAGCAGTGTGGCCAGCAGGGCTAGGGAAGTGATTGTCCCCTTGTACTCAGCTCTGATGAGGCCTCACCTCGAGTACTGTGTTCAGTTTTGGGCCCCATGCTACAATAAGGACATCGAGGTGCTCGAAAGAGTCCAGAGAAGGGTGATGAAGCTAGTGAGGGGTCTGGAGAACAAGTCTTACGAGGAGTGGCTGAGGGAGCTGGGTTTGTTCAGCCTGGAGAAAAGGAGGCTCAGGGGCGACCTTATTGCTCTTTATAAGTACATTAAAGGAGGCTGTAGAGAGGTGGGGGTTGGTCTGTTCTCCCATGTGCCTGGTGACAGGGATGAGGGGGAATGGGCTAAAGTTGCGCCAGGGGTGCTTTAGGTTGGATATTAGGAAGAACTTCTTTACTGAGAGGGTTGTGAGGCATTAGAATGGGCTGCCCAGGAAAGTGGTGTAGTCACCATCCCTGGAGGCCTTTAAAAGATGTTTAGATGTTGAACTTAGTGATATGGTTTAGTGGAGGACTTGTTAGTTTTAGGTCAGAGGTTGGATTCAACGATCTTGAGGTCTCTTCCAACCTAGACAATTCTGTGATTCTGTGATTTTGTGAAAATATAAACATGCTTTGAGAATATAAGAAAATATATAAAGACCATCATTACTTTTCTTCTTAAAAGATGTTTATCATTTGGACTGCAGAAAGGAGCAAGATTGTTAAGTGTGTGCATTTCTCACTGTTACTCTGCAACTCCCAAAGTCACATAGCAAATCAGTTGCTTAGATAGAAATAGCTCCCATGTCTCCTGATGCACTGCCTGGTGTCCTATCCTAAAAGACACAAAACTTCTGTTAATAAGATGTCTACAGCTGTTTATTCCTTCAGGTGAGAAGAAGTTTTAACCTAGTCCAAGCTACTGACATTGAAGTTACTACATCTGACTCTGCATGGGTCAGTGTTATCCAAGTATATCTTTTGTTTCTTCTTAGCAGAGGAGATGAGAGGGAAATTGGATAAGAAGATGTTTTCAAAACATACTAAATTGAGCTTACTTCTGCATGATCATTTAAAAGGTAACACTTTTGGAGAGAAGCTATGAGACTGCACCATGGCAAAATTCATTTATTCCCCAGACCTCCTTCTTCCTTTCCACACATGCTCCCAGGAAGTCTGCAAAAGTTTGCTGCAGTGTCTGCTAAAAGGAAAATGATTTCATATACACAACTGTTTTAAGGGTGTAAAAATTATAATTTCCTGCTGTTGCTGCAGTCATGGCCATTGCAAATTCACACCAGGAGTTGCAATTTGCAGCAGATTTGTGAAATACAGTTTTGACAGTCACATAAGAATGTATTTTCACTTGATAGCCACACCTGAATCCCTGTTTGGCCATAAGGACACTTGAAAGCTTTGCTGGCACAAGAAAGAAGGAACTTTAGGACATGAGATTTACTGATGATGAAACTGTGACAAGACCACCTTCCTGTCAATTTAATTTTGATTTGATTTTTACTTTAAGTTTCAGTGTGAAAGGGCCTCAAACTCTCCTTTTAAGGAGATTGTTTCATCACTGAACGTACTTTGCAGTAAGAATTTCAACCTGTTTTTCCTTTTTATAACCAGAAACTTGTAATTTTTCTCTTGATCAACTCATTTGCTATTAAACTGCTCTATCTGTGCAATCATAGATATCCATTCCTAGTTCTTCTGTAATTCTGCATGTTTCTCCTCATCTTCTGTGCAGCATATATTATCTTTCTGCTATCAAGTGGCCCATAACAATATAACATTCATTCAGGGATCTTAGAAGTCACTGCATAGACTCTAAGTGATTTCAGAGAGTTTTTTTGTGGATTACACCATTAGAGAAGTTGATCCTTCTCTCACAGAAATCAGCAGCAAGGCTGATGTGTGACAGGGTCAAGCCAACACACATATTTTTTTTCTACTCCACAGCACAATGCCTTTGCAGACAAAAATTGATTTTTATGTTCTTCTCTTTTTCATACTTCATTGCAATCTTATGTCTAATCTGTGATCCATATAATCTCTAAATCTCTTCCTGCAAGTCTGCCCACTAGGACCCTCCCTTCTATTGACTATCTATATATTTGGATTATCTTCCCATGGAAGTATTATACTGAATTTGTCCAAGCTAAATTTTATTTTCCTTTTTTTTTTTTTTTTTTTTCGTACTCTGAATCCTTCTTGGCATTTCTCTTCCTTCACTGCTTCTCACACTGTTTCACAATGACCAGGAGGACTACTCTGTGTTATTGCTTTACAGAGCACTCAACTAAAATCACAACCAATTATTATATGAGAAAGTATTATAATTTATAAGCCTTTAGGAACATTTTTAGGCTTTTGTGTTCCATAATTCAGTAACTTTTAACATTTTCCTCCTGAAGGAATCTGGCCTACTTGACAGGAAGCTTTAATTGGAGAAGAAGAATCTGCAGAGCTAAAAAATCTGGTTCTAATAAGAGATATTTTACAATGAGAAAGTTGAAATGTTGCGGGGAGAAAGCTGCTCATTATCAGAAAAGTGTCTTGAGTCCCAAAGGGTATGTATTTATGTATTTCACTGCAGAAGAGAAAAAAAAAATCATGGAAGAAAACTCATAATTATTAGCCCTTAATTGCAAATTAACAGCTAATAGTAGTTTTCCATTGAAAGAATTAGTGGGAACATAGAAAAATGTATTTACTTTCTACAATGTTACCAAACTAAGAACTTTTCAGACTGCAAATATAATTATTCTAATTCAAAAAGGTTTGCAAATGCTAGTTTTATGCATTGTTATCCACTTGTCTAATTCGATAAACATTAAATAAATCTACTGACTTCCCTAGCATTTATGGTGTTGTATGAGGTTAAGAGACAATGAAAGGTTTTGCATGAATGTCAACTTTAGATTTCTATTTGAACAATTAAGATTTCTACTTTGATGTCTGAAACCTGAATTTAATTTCATTTATTTTATCAAATTTAAACACATTTTGCATAATTTAAATAATCATTATTCATTCAATATGACCTTCTGTCTTACTGACTGCAGAGTAATATAATACCTTCAGAATATCTGTTTTAAAGAGAAGTGGCATGCTACTTTTTTTCCATGTCTTATTTTTGGTGCTAGAAAACATTAGCACAGGATGTACTGGACTGATGGTACTGCCTTGTCCAATCCAGAAGCCAAACGTCCTGCACAGAGATGGGTTTGGTTTTTTTAATGTCTCTCATGTGATGTTTTTAAATAGTTCATAGTCAGGAGTCTTCTCTTCCTTCCATTACATGAAAGAATCAGTTTATCACAAAAGCATAGAATCATAGAGTCATAAAATGCCTTGGATTAGAAGATCCAAGACAATCCAAGATTAAAAGACCTTAAAGATCACCCAGATCCAACGTCTCTGCCATGGGCAAGGACACCACCCACTACATCAGGTTGCCCAGAGTATTATCCAACCTGGCTTTGAACACTTCCAGGGATGGGGCATACACAACTTCTCTGGGCAACCTGTTCCACTGCCTCACCACTCTCTGAGAAGAGAAGTAGGAGCCTTCTCTTCTGTAGGCTGCACATCCCCATCTCTCTCATCTTTTCTTCATAGGAAAGGCTCTCCAGCCCTCTGATCATCCCTGTGGCCCTCCTCTGGACCCACTCTAACAGGTCCACTTTTTTCTTGGGCTGCAAGCCCCAGACCTGGACACAGTACTCCAGGTGGGGCCTCACAAGGGCAGAGTAGAAGGGGGCAATCACCTTCCTTGACCAGCTGACCATCCCTCTGGTGATGCAGCCCAGGATGCAGTTGGCCTTCTGGGCTGCAAGTGCACATTGCTGGCTCATGTTGAGCTTTTTGTCCACCAGAACCCTCAAGTACTTCTCTGCAGGCTGCTCTTAATGAGTTCTTCTCCCAGACTACACTCACGTCTCGGATTGCCCTGACCCAGGTGCAGCACCTTGCACATAGACTTGTTGAACCTCCTTAGGTTCACATGGGCCCACTTCTCAAGCTTGTCCAGGTCCCTTAGCATGGCATCCCTTCCTTCTGTTGTATCAACTGCACCACTCAGCTTGGTGTCATCTGCAAACCTGCCGAGGGTGCACTTGATCCTACTGTCTACGTTATTGGTAAATATATTAAAGAGTACCAGTCCAGCACAGACAACTAAAGGCCACAATTCATCACTGACCACCACCTGAACATATAGCCATTGACCACAACTCTCTGGATGAAGCCTTCAAACCAATTCCTTATGCACGAAATAGTCCACTCTTCAAATTCATCTGTCCCCAGTTGAGAGATAAGAATGTTGTGTTGGACCGTGCCAAAGACCTTACAGAAATCCAGGTAGATAACTTCGGTTGGTTGTCCCTTGTCAACTGATGCAGTCATTCCATCATAGAAGACCACCAGATTGGTCAGGCACAATTTACCCTTGGTGAAGCCATGCTAGCTGTCTTGGATCACCTCCTTGTCCTGCATGTGCTTTGACATTGCCTCCAGGAGGATCTGTTCCATGATCTTCCCAGGCACAACGGTGAGTGAAACTCACCAGTCTGTAGATCCCTGGATCTTTCTTTCTACCTTTTTAAAAATGGGAATGATAACTTCTCCTGTATGCCAAGAATTTTCAAATACAAAGGAGAGTCGCTTGCAACTTCATCAGACAGTTCGCTCAGGACTCTGGAATGTGTTATTGGGCCCCATAGACTTGTACCTATTCAGTTTCATCAGGTGATCTCGAATGTGTGCTTTGCTTACAGTGGGAATGGGAATTTAGTGAAACTTTAAAGAATAAAATACAATTCCGTTTACCAAGAACTGCAGCAGAACAGAAGGCGTATGCCGTCACTACTTGTGTGTTGTCTGACCTCCCCACTCATTCCTGATTATTGGATTTATCACTTGTTTTTTCTCCTGTGTCTCAGAGGAACAGCATCTTTGAGGCTGGAACTCTCATTTATTACTGGCAGTGTCCAGCACACTGCAGTCTTCATCTACTTAAGGCCTCTTGGCACTTCAGGAAATAAACAGTACATGCTGAAAGAGTCTCAAAGTATCTGCATGAAGGTTCATGATTCAAGCACTGAAGCCATGAACAGAGGGAAAGAACATTTTTACTGAGGTGAGATCATAAGAATCCAGAGAGTGCTTCTTAGAAACTACAGAAAATGAGGACAGAAACAGGGTAACTTTTGCACCAAATATTTAGAAGCAGCCAAACTGACAGATATTAAAGGGCTGCTACTAATAGCAATTCTGGCATTAGAAGACTCATGGCAGAGAATTCTCCATTAGGGGGAGAGTACCCTCTATAAGGGGGTACAAGGAGCAGTTAGCTGTAGCAAGTCTGACAATTGTAATGTTGCCTACATCCTACTCTGAAGTAAAATAGAAATTTATCTAGAGAGATGAACTGGTTAAATTAAGAAACACTAATCAGCCACCCTTAACACTTATTCTCAGGGATAAGTAAATTGAATTATTGTTAGAACAGGCTATCAATGTAGATTTGCACAGTGTTTACATGTGAGGGCAATTTTCTTTTAATGGGTGGAAGATCTATTCTTTCATTTATCCTTCTCAGGGCAACAGAATCCTCTGCTTCCAATGATATAAAACCCTAAAAATTTGTGAGTGTAATGGGACAACTGCAAAATTTTGTAAGCATAAATCCCAAAACCAAGTTTCTAAAGAAAGTTGTTAATCTCACTGGGAAAGAAGGCATATGCTTATTCTTAGATTTTTTTTTTCTGTTTATTGAGCACCATATAGGAATATTGCTCAGGACTCACACAGAGCTAAAATTTTTCACCCTCTGCCCACAAAGGAAACAAGAAAGAAGTAAACATTTCTGATGGTTTAAGTAGAACTCTTTAAAACACATTCTTACTGTTTTCTCTAGGCTCTCCAAAATATTTTACTTCACATGACATTGTTTTCACTGAGCAGCAGCAACAACAAGCATTTTTTCAATGCCTCATTGTACCATACTTTGCTGGTGGCTCTTTGCTTATGCTCTTTCTCCTCATCCTCACATTGTGTATAAGGTGCCTTCTGAATAACAGTCGGTATAACCGAGAAGAACAGATTTGTAAATACATCTAATCATTCCTGAACAGATCAATTCATTCTGACTAAATAGCAAAAGATCTAGTAAGTCTTGTAATTTAAATAGATGGCTTTGCAAGATGTTTACTGGGTAAGCATATATCTAGACAGTATCTGCTCTTGTCACACAAGCAAACAGAACAGGAAAAAAAGTACTTGAAAATTGATATGATAGCTGTAATAATTTCATCAGGGCAAATGTTATGGACAAAGAGAAAAACATTCATCATTTGTTTACTCTTTGGACTATTATGAAATGGCCACTGAAAATGACATTGCTACTTCTTTAAACAGGTATTACTGGCTAAAGAGTTATGTATTTTATCTTACTCTGTTTTGCCATTCTTGTTTTCCTTTCCTTTCCTTTCCTTTCCTTTCCTTTCCTTTCCTTTCCTTTCCTTTCCTTTCCTTTCCTTTCCTTTCCTTTCCTTTCCTTTCCTTTCCTTTCCTTTCCTTTCCTTTCCTTTCCTTTCCTTTCCTTTCCTTTCCTTTCCTTTCCTTTCCTTTCCTTTCCTTTCCTTTCCTTTCTTAAATTTCTGTCAGTCCTAAAATGCATTGGTTTTGTGTTCTTGTTTCATTATCCCAGGTGTTCAAATGTGAGATTTCTGTTTGAAAATATATGTTATAAAATTACAGGGTAGAACAACAATGAGGGTGCTAGTTTATGTACATGTGTAAAATGTGTTCTGTGTTTTCTATAGGTTGCTGCGGATTATGCTTCAACCTAAACCGCACTGGATTAAACTACTACATTAAACTACTTCTAATACTTTTGAATTACTGTTTAACTGTCTTATATTGAAATTGGATTCCCAGTAGTTATTAATGTAGATATATTTTTCCAAAACACCATCTGAATGATGGTATCACATTTGTTTGTTTGATTGTTTTTTTTTTTACGAATGTGGAAACACAGCTTTGGGCATGGATTCAATGGATTTGGTTTCACATTTAGACTTAGGATGGTGAATGGTGCATTCCAAACATGAACAGTTGGTCATATGATTTCTAGGTATCTGCATAAAAAAACACTAAACTCATTCTGAATTATTGGCAAATGCTTATGCCAAGGTTCCACAACAAAGTCCACAGAGGTTTTCAAAAGAAAGAAAGGGTTTGGAAATGGGGAGGAATACCTAAATGTGAGAATGCAATAATTAATTATAGTATTGAAATAGCTAACTGAATACAATTATTATGCTTAGTGCAGAATGGGCTGGGGCTCTCCTTTACTAAAATTTCTTCTAGCAGGTTTGCAAACTTAGATATAGCCTTATAGCTGCACCACTGAGGAATAGCCTTAGGAGAAATTATGATTCCAATGTGCTTATGAATCTTGTTTTTGGCATTTTTTTAACACATTCTTTTTCTCCTGTCCACAGCAAGGTGTAACTGATTTCCCATTTTCTGTGGAACGGTTTTCTTTTTTCTCTGTTGCACTCCATGTTAATTCTTGTCAAGTGATGTTTTAAACTATCCCATTTGCACTGGAACTTACTGAGTGAACTGTCCCAACTGCTAGAAATTGTTTCTGAGTAGGGGACTGTTCTTGCTTTCGTTATAACCATGTAAATGTTGAAGTAAGAAAAATGGTATTGTGGAAATAAACAAAAACATTATTTCACTTTTGAATCAAGTTGGGACAGATGTAATAAGACCCAAATAAGCAATGCATAATAATGCAGAAACACTGAATTATCTTTCAATCAGTGTTGTATACTGCCCTTTATCATCTTGCTTTTTTCTTCCAAAATCTGCTGGAGATGTGGTATTCATGTAAATCATAGCTGATACATGTATACAGTATTTCACATTGGAAATTAGAAGAAATTTCTTCACAGAAAGAGTACTTATATATTGGAATGGGTTGTCCATGGAGGTGGTGAAGTCACCATCCCTGGGGGTGTTTAAGGAAAGGTTGGACGTGGTGCTTAGTTACATGGTTTAGTGGGTGATATTGGTGGTAGTTGGACCAGATGGTCTTGGAGGTCTTTTCCAACCTTAATGATTCTATGATTCTATTTGGGAGAAAACTGCTGAAAAAGAAGTGAATGAACTAGGAAGTGGAACCTCTGTAAATTACCTAGATAAACAACCAGAATTGGAGAAAATATAAATGGCATATATACATAAAACATTCAGAGAAAATGGAAAGCAATAGAAGAATACTCAGACAGTAAAACAACCTTCTTTCTTCACCTTGTATACGTATATGCAGAATGCACAAATTTGTATTTATCATTGGTTGAATTTTAGTATTATTTCCAATTGAAATATCACTGCAAATATTTAGACTCTCATTACATATAATACCTTACCAAAAATGGTGTTAAACCATCAGTTGCACACACACACAGGGAAAAAAAAAAAAAAAAAAGCACAAAATTTATCCAGGGAAAGAAAATGTAATTTCTCTTTGTGTTTCCTTTAACAACTTGGGATCTGGGACTTGCAGATCTTCATCTGTAATGACCTACAGCTTAGATCACTTACCCATTAAGGAGACAATAGAACTTTTCTTCCCCTGGGACAATATCCGTATGGCACACAAAGTTGTCTATTCATGGGATTACATTCTTCTCTCCAGCAGCTGTTAAATGTAAAATACAAAAAACAGTCTTTGGAACAAGGAGCTGGATACACAGCCTTCCCATTTGCAAGCCCTAAACTCTTCAAGAAAGACTTGTTCCAAGAATGTTCCTCCCGCTCCAGCCAGCCCAGAATATGGCTTGTGAATAAGGGAAGTGTCAAGTCTGTGCCTGAACTCCCCAGAATATGAAGGTCACATGGAAACAAGTCTTTCTTCATGGACAATTGCTTTTGTGCAGAAGTATTGTTATTTTATTTCTTTCTTAAAAAAAAAAAATCCATTTCAATTTATTAAGCCTCAAACTGTGGAATAAGCATCAACCTGGATGCCTGTTAAATTAACTTCTCTAAGGACTATGACTACTTTCCATAACTATCTTGAGTTTGGGTTGCTGTAAATTCCAAACTGCTCAGACTGGAATTATAGTGTTTTGGAGCAGATTCACAGATGCATGAAGAGTTTTTTAATAAAAATAGGAAATAGCTACATAAAAAAGGAAATAGCTAAATTAATTTCTGTTAAATACCTTTTTACTCCAATCCGTACTGTGAGGAACTCAAAAGTGGAAGAAAGCAATCAATGAAATGATGTAATTAAGGTACAGAGAGGAAAGAGAGAACCACATTGTGTTACCTGTGCCTCTCTTTCTCTATCTTTTCCCTTCTTCTTTCAGAAGTCCTCCCCTGAAAATCAATGTGAAGACTTAATATATTGTCTATGTCATACAGATAGAAAAAGAGAGATGAGCTTGACAAATATGTGATTGAAAACGACCCAAGGTCATTAAGACCCAGTAGTGTTTGAATGTTTCCCAGCAGCTCTGACCCATAAAGGAGAGTTGGTCCTTCATAAACCACACTGAAGGCAGGGGGAAGGGAAGGGAAGGGAAGGGAAGGGAAGGGAAGGGAAGGGAAGGGAAGGGAAGGGAAGGGAAGGGAAGGGAAGGGAAGGGAAGGGAAGGGAAGGGAAGGGAAGGGAAGGGAAGGGAAGGGAAGGGAAGGGAAGGGAAGGGAAGGGAAGGGAAGGGAAGGGAAGGGAAGGGAAGGGAAGGGAAGGGAAGGGAAGGGAAGGGAAGGGAAGGGAAGGGAAGGGAAGGGAAGGGAAGGGAAGGGAAGGGAAGGGAAGGGAAGGGAAGGGAAGGGAAGGGAAGGGAAGGGAGATGGGATTGTTTTACTATAAAATATAGTAAAGGAGATAATGTAATTTCAATCCTAAATAGAAAAGACAGTTACTGATCCATCTGTTTCCCTTAAACACATTACCATCACCACAAATAGCATTCAAAGAGCAAAGGTTACATACAGTTATTAAACAGGCACTTGATTTTCATTGTACACTTCATTATCACCTCATTACTAACAGAATTTTATTTTTGTTTTTAATTATCTTTTTAACTGAGTGAGAATTTAGGAAGTACTAAAATAGCATGACTTAACTGTGCTGAGGCCCACAAAGGGCAATTGTGTACTATTTCCAGTATTTGTTTACACTAGTTTATTCGTATTGCTTTTTATTGTTTCTTTGTTTTGAACTTTTTCTCATTATAAGGAGGTACTTTCATCTTCATTAGTCTTTTTCTCAGAAAAATATCTCATACAACACTCTGTACCTAGTATACTAGAAACACAGAATATGATTTTCAGGATGTTTATTAAAGAAGTAATTTGTTTAGGTACATCAAAAATATAAAAAAGAACAGAAAAAATCTGAGTCTCAGTGGCTATACAAAATTCCCAGCCTGCCTTATGTGTAGGGGTGATGGAATACATTCCTGGATTTCTGAAAGTTTGGGTTGTCAAGTCACTCAACAATACCTGAGAGAGTCCTTAAATGCCATGGCATGCCTTTGCAATGGTGCTGATCCTGGGCTTTTCACCTCAAAAACATGATTACATGTGAACAAGTCTATTTACTATATAATGAAAAAAAAGAAAAAAAAAAAAGTATCTTTAGCTAATTTTATTTGCTGTCAGCAATGTGTCCAAGTTTTCTGATTGACCAATTTATTACTTTCACTTTGTACGGCACTGAATTTAAATCATCAGAAGTTAGCTGATACAGAAAGAAAAAATGGATTTATCTTCTCTTCTTAAAGCAAAAAACTATTCTGATCTAAGAAAGGCTGATGTACTTGTCATCATCTCTACAGTAGAGGCCTCGGCACCTGTAATGCACTTGCTTTTCCACTGAAAAATGTGATGTCCCATTTTTCTTCCTCCAGTGGTCATAACTACTTTGGCATACACAGTATTAACTATGTTTTATTTCAAATGTCTCATCTTAAGCTGACTGACACCATACTCCAAGGATATGGAAAACAAGCATATGTTCTCTGCTGCTCCAAAAACAAATTACTGAGAAGAAAAAAATATATAGAAAAAATAAAGAAGAGAGAGAGAAATCTTAATATTACAATAATTAAAGCTTTGCTTTTTCTTTCTTATGCGACAAGAAAGCATGTGGAGGGATTGCATGTGTTTTCTGATTAGTACAGTTTAGGCTTGAGTAAAGTTACCTAATGCACATTTAACATGAATCAGAAACAAAGCTATCGCTAATTCCCTGCAGATTCCCTTACTATGGCAACCCAGCAAGATAAAGATTAAAAAAAAAAAAAAAATCACTATATTTTGCTGTCTACAAGTCTGTATGCAGTTTTCTTTTAAACACTTTCAATTAAAGTGTCTTGACAGATATTTGAAAACTCGGAGCTAAAAAAAAGAAAAAAAAAAAAAAAAACAGAACCTGAGATTATAAAGATTACTGAGTATGGAAAAAGAAAATAATAATAATAATAATAATAATAATAATAATAATAATAATAATAATAATAATAATAATAATAATAATAATAATAATAATAATAACAACCAAGCAGGTTTCTTGCTCTCATTTGTCATTACCTTTTTACCTTTTCACTCCTGCTTTCCTGTGTGTTGATATTCTGGTATTTAACGTGTTGGTTACAGTAACTAAGTGTTAATTTGTTCTTTGGCGTGTTTCACTGAGATGAACCTGATTAATCAAAACAGGAAGTTCCTGAAGCACCATGACTGGTGCATTGGTGTTGATGCCTCAGGTTCAGTACATAATGAGACTCCTAGCTGCAGGCAAAGGGAGACTGCATGCTTTCCCATCTCTGGCATGGAACAGAATTAAGCATTAACTCTGTAGCAGACCCCTGCTTATCAGCAACCTTGCTATTACTATACCGACCCTGATGTGCATAAGCAATATTTTCATCCACTTCCCAAGAGATTTATCTAGCTGTTGAAGTAGAAAATGAATATTTTACAGTTCACTTGTCTGATCAATTACCTACAAGCTGCTGCAGTATTTTATAGCCAGTGGGAGAGCTGTGTAGGTGATGATAGAGAAATCTGGAGGGAATCTGTTAGCCAACTACAAAAAGGAGACTAAATCTGTGAATGAGCCATCAGTAACAGTCCTTTTGTTCATAAGGGTCTAGCCAGAAATTACAGTGTAACCAATTAAAGTACATAAATGATAATCAGCAGAATGTGAATTCCAGAGGTGAAGAAATTTGATTGCTTGATTGGAGGATAATGAAGTGCAGAGATGATTCAAAGCCAACCCCTTCTCAGTGAAACATCTCCCTCAGTACTTTATTTGCCATTTTTGTCTTTTAGATAATTGGAAGAAACTCTTTCCTAGAGATACATTGAAAATTAAATGAACTCAAAGTTAAACTGTGTAAACTTGTAGATTTCCTGATGATAATATAGGAAGGTTCAACAACCTAAGTTCCCAGAGGTTTATTTTAATAGGAAAAGTTTGTGTTGGCAATTCATTTTAAGAACATTATAAATGACATACTGAATAAGTTAGTAAAATCTCTCATAACTAGTTATATATGATTATTTTTTCTCTAAACTACTAAGTGGAATATTTTTCTCTAGTTGTGGTGGTTTTACTCAGGTGGGCAGCAGAACTCCACTACAACCGCTCTCTCACTACCTCTCTCCTCAAAGAGGAATGGGGAGAAAATACAACACAGAGAACTCAAGGTTTGAGATGAGAAAGGTTTAATTAAAAGGAAAGGGAATGGGGAGGGAAAAAAAAAAAAAAAAAGAAACAAAAGAAACAACAAGTCCATGCGGAAACACAGAGAGAGGGAAAAAAAATTATTCTCTACTTCCCATCAATGAGCGATGTTCGGCCACGTCCTGGGAAGCAGGGCCTCAAAACACATAGTGGTTGTTCAGGAGGAACAGCCTCCTCCCCCACAAGAGCCCCCCCTTTTATTGCTGAGTGTGACATCAGGTGTTATCTCTTTGGTTGGTTTAGGTCAGCTGCCCTGGCAATGTCCCCTCCCCATGACTTGCCCACCCGCAGCCTGCTGGCTCTTGGGGGCCTGGAAGGAGTCTTGATGCTGTGCCAGCACTACGCAGCAATAGACACAACACTTGAGTAATATCAGTGCTGTTCCAGGTCTGAGTGCAGAGCACAGCACTGTGTGGGCTGCTGCAGGGAAAAGGTGACTCCAGCTCAGACAGACCCAACACACTAGTTTACAGAATGAACAGTGACAAGTTGAAACACTTACCTGAAAATGGTGAAGGCATAAAGAAAAAACATGGAAGATTCACAAGGTAGTTTGTGTTTGCCTATTTAAAATTCCTCCAGTTTGGCCCAAGAGCTTTAAACATTTCTTCGTTCTTTAATTTACAGACAACCCTCTGAGAGAGATAAGTTTGTATTTGTAACAAGAAAATCAAATCTGATTTGTCTAGTGATAACAACAAATGCCACTTAGAATAAAATGAGTTTCAGGCGTTCAACTCTAAAACAGAAATAAATCTGTGTTCAGTTAAATTTCAGATATAGCATTGACTGTCTGGTCTTTTTTTTACTTATTCTACACCATCATCACGAAGTAAACACAGTAAATACATATTGCTGCCTGACTATGGAATACTGGCCTCATATTACATACTTGATTAACTGCACCTACTTTCATACTGTTATATTGTGTTGTTTTGTGTTTGTTTTTTGTTTGTTTGTTTGTTTGTTTTTGTTGGTTTGTTTTTTTTTTTTTTTTTTTTAGGAGAACATCTTCCCCATTTCAAGCTTTTGGTAAACCTCTTATTTTTATTTTATGCAAAGAGAACTGTCATCTTCTATGTGCCACATGGCTGTTTTAAAATATTTTGCATCCATTTAGCCAAGACTCCAAAGCCTCATCTTCTGTTTGCAGCAGCAGGTTAGCAAGTCAATAGCAGCAGGCCTAAATTTATGGTGCCAGCCTTGCTTCTATTTTTCTGCAGTGACATTTGACTATGAAATACATAGAAAGTCCAGCAAGGAGCACAAGGCCTGTCCTGCTTGATGACCAATCTGTTCCAGATGAATTATATCTCTAAATTAGGGGATTATTGTCTCAAGTTTTGTCTTTTTAGTAGTCTTACCATAATGTTTTAGCAACAACCATACTAACTAAATACTAAATACTATTGGGATAAAACAAGACAAACCTCATATATTCTACTTTTCAGAAAGAAATACACTTTATATTTTTACACATAAATTGTACTTCATATGTATACAGTAAAGTTTTTCTAATATGGATTCCCTTGAAGTATTAGCCATGTGGGAAAACCAATATGAATGGACAGAATGTCAGATGGGGAATTCAACATCATAAAGGAAATCAGTGCGATAAGACAATAAAATATTTTTTAAAAATATGAATAAAATTAAAAAAAGAGAGAGATTTCTTAGAAGCAGACAACTATATTTCTAGAAGAAAATAGGAGAAAAATAGTATCTTTCAGGATTGGATGGAGACTGAAAGTGACAGACTTTACATAGGTTTTAGGAACGCTTTGCTAGGCTTATTTTAATGTTTCAGTCCAATGAATAGTTGATGTGAAATTTTGTTGTTGGAAGTTGTTTTAATTAAAAACATAGCACATTATAGAACTCGACTGTGTTCTTATTGTTCCGCTAGTGTGTTATTGTAACCTTATGTTAATTTTTAGGAGCTAGTCTAGACCAACAGTTCATGTTATGAAACTGTGTGGCTCTATGGATAGACCATACACTGCAAATTGAGAGGATTCTGTTGTTCCCAGGGTTCACTTACCTGCTTCCTTTGTACATAATCTTCAAAAGCATCTTCTTACGGACTTCATACGATGGAAACAATGGCAAAAGCCCTGAACCCTGTGGTTTCTCCCATATTTGAAATATTGAGGAGCTCAGGGTTTTAGAGAATGTCTTCTCCTTGTGACAAATCCAAGTCTTAATATGTAAAAAAGGAAAAGTCTGCTTACCTGCTTAGCCAGAAGTACCAATTTACCACACGTAGATCTGATTTAGGAAAAATTAAGCAGGCAACTGTACAGAGATCTACAAGAACATATACAGCACAACTGAAGTGACTAGACAATGTTTATTCACTGTTACAATAAAGGACCAAGGATCACACAGAGATACTAACAGCAGTTTGAATAGAACAAATATAAATACTATTTCATATATGAAATATATGAAATTGTGGAACTTATAGCTACAAGCTGTTTTGGAGTCCAAGGGTTTAAATTCATGCAGGACAGTATCAATAGCTATTAAAAACAATGACCTGAATACAGCTAATGGCCCAGGAAACCCTTAAATTACATACAGATTGAAGAATATTTGTGGAATATTTCTACATCCCTATCCTGTTTCTTTAGCATCCCCTATTGACCAACACTAACAATGAGATTCTGGGAGAGAAGATAAGATGTAACATATAATGGGAGCTTATTTTTTCTAACCTCTGATAATTTAGTATTCTTATTCCACAACAAAAGAAAATTACTTTGGAAAAAGGAGAAAAGTTTTTTAAAAAATGTATTTTGCAGTATGTCTTCGGAGATTCACTGGATGGTAGGCTTCTGACATACTTACAGATACATTACATTTGAATTTTACTCAAATCCCACAAGTGCTCTTACTGTTTGGGCTTTTGTTTGAAGAGTGGTTTTGTTGGGAAAACAAAAAAAAAGTTTTTATTGGAGGAAACTTAACTGGAAACTCTAGTCTAGGTATCTACAAAATACACAGCAAATACTGCTCGAACTATACAGTAGATGCAAAGGTGAAAGAAATGGCTGGTTGTTTGTACAGCCTCATACCAGAAGTATGGTCCAGGAAATTAGACAAAAAATTAGTCCAAATTCACACTTTTTCCCCAAACTGTATGTAAAGTAGATGTAGTGAACTGTACAACCACCAGTGTACTAATTCACTGCTAGTACATAACTATTTTAGTGTACTTATTTGAAATTATTTTATTAAAACTTGACACCATACATGCTTTCATTATCATTATCCTTTTTACAAGTACAGAATAAAAACATTCTTTCAGTCAACACAGTATTATTGCTGAAAGCTTTAAAATAGAATATTGAACAGTAAACCACAGGGCATTTACTAGCGTTGACTCTCAGTTCAGCTTCAGTTGTGCTCTCAACAGGCCTTTGTCTGTGTCCAGTATCACAGAATTATAAGTGCTGTCTCCAAGTCTAAATGTCCAGTTGCTGAGATGCAGGTGCCCGGTGACATTTCAGATGTCCTGACATATCTTTCTTGGCTTCCAGCTCCCATTCACGACAGTCACATGCCAGCTCTGACTGTACATATCTGCAAGGCACAAGTATCAGTTTTAAATACCTTAGACCATCTTGGAGGGCCCTAGATACCAACCTCATTAGGGAACTCAATTAATACCACAATTCCATGAGACAGTTAATCTGGATTTAGTGTACATAAATTCTGTGAGCCATAAGTATATGACATAAAGCAGTGATATATTTCAACTCAGACTTTTCATAGTCATTGGGGTCAGGGGTGGGGGATGGGGGGGTGGGGGAGGGAGATGTGTATGTATGAGGTTTACGTGGCAAGCTTTTGGTAGCAGAAGGGCTGCAGGGGGGAGCCTCTGTGAGCAGAGCCCAGCAGCTGCCCCATGTCAGATCAGAGCCAGCTCGAGCCAGCTCCAAAAGGGACCCACTGCTGGCCAGAGCCATACCACAGAAGGACACTGGGTGGGCCTCTGGGAAAGCAGGTTTAAGAAGTGGAAAACTACTGTACCACAGCATCTGGTAGAGAGAGGAGTGAGAAGCAGCCCTACAGTCCCCCAGGTCAGTGCAGCAGGAGGGCAGGAGGTGCTCCAGCAGCAGTTCCCCTGCAGCCTGTGGAGAGGCTCCTGGTGGAGCAGGCTGTCCCCCTGCAGCCCATGGAGCAGATCTCCACGCTGCAGCCCGTGGAGGAGCCCCTGGTGGAGCAGGTGGATGTGGCCTGGAGGAGTCTGCGGCCCATGGAGAGCCCCTGCAGAAGCAGGCCCCAGACCAGAGCATGGAGAGGAGCCCATGCAGGCACAGGGGGTGTGGGGGGAGCTGCCACCCATGGGGAACCCGTGCTGGAGCAGTTTGCTCCTGATGGATGGACCCCATGGTACGGGGGGAGCCATGTGGAAGCAGTTCTTGAGGAGCTGCTGCCTGTGGGCAGCCCCCACAGGCTCAGTTTGGGAAGGAAGGCATCCTGTGGGAGGGACCCCATGTGGAGCAGGGTCAGAAAGTGACTGTGAAGGAGCAGTGGAGATGAAGTGTTATGGACTGACCACAGCCCCCCTTCCCTGTTCCCTTGCATTGCTGGGGGGAAGCAGAACTGTGTAGGATGGGGGAGAAGGTGTTTTTAGTTCACTTTTAGTTTCTCACTGTTCTAGTCCATTAGGGATAGGAAAAAAAATTACATTAATCTCCCTATGCTGACTTTATTTTGCCCATGATTATTATTGTTGAGTGATTCTGTGATTCTGTGTGATTCTGTGATTCTGTGATCTCCCTGTCTTTATCTCAACCCTTGAGCACTTTCCATTGTATTTTCTCCCCCTTTTCCTTTGAGGAGTGGAAGTGAGAGAGTGATTGTGGTAGAGTTCAGCTGCATAGTAGGGTAAAAACACCACATATGCTAGCACACTTTATATTGGACAAGATCATCACTATAATTTTAGGCCAAAATTGATACAAACTGTCTATGCATAAACATAAAGGTTGCTTTAATATTGCTTTATTTATTCTAGCTCATTTAACAGAAATTATATTGAATGTTCATACCTGTTCTGGATTAGTTGCACATGGGTTTTTATTTTGTCATCCAAGTCTTAGTAAAAAGATAATATTCCTCATTGACCTAAACTATCCTGATATAGTTACTATTTTGACAAGATATCAATCACGAATTGTTTTACCCTTGTCTCTGAGGAGCCAAAGCCTGAAATGGTGTGTCCTTCACTGGTCTGATAGATACAACAAAGCATTTTTCAACCCTTTTCTTAATCTGAATTTATACATACAGTACACTCTCCTACTTTTGATGTCTCTTAATGCCAAAAGTTTCCCACTTGAGTATCCCAGACATATGCAGAAATATCTTCTCAGAAACAATCATTTCTTAAGTACCAGGTGCAAATCTTCAGTTTGAGCCTAAAAAGATTCTCAGTTCCCAGACAGAAAAAACAAAACAGTGATTTTTGCCTTCATTCACCAAGAATCACATCACACACAAGTATTTTTGAGCATTGATTTTTTCATCGTGTCGGGTGCTCTTGGGAATACACACGGAACACCAGCCTTCCTACAGCTCGGCAATGCTTACTCAAAAAGTCACTTTTATTCATTGAATTAAGATGCTTTCACTAATCACCACCTGTCTATGTTATTATTGGAGGGAGATTTTTTTTGTTTGTTTGTTTGCTTGCTTGCTTGTTTTCTGTTGTTGCTTTGGTTTGGTAAGCTATTAGAATAACTTAGAATAAGGCAATGTAGATTCTGGCAGTGTTTCTAAGTAGATACCTACTGAACCTGACAATTATGTGAAGTTGATTTTATTGCTTGATTTTTCTCATTTTTTATTCCTCTGTCTGCCCATCATTTCTATTTAAACTGTAAGCAATTCATAGCTGATGTTTCCTTCCATGATACATTTTGCAAGTTTCCTCAAACAGTGAGGCCTTCATCTCTGTTGAGATACTATCAGATAGTCTAAATTATCTAAGTCTAAGAGAAGACCACATTTTTTGTCAGACAAATACACCTCTAAAATCCTGCTGTTTAATGAAACCAAGTTCATTCTTGGCTTCTGACTACCTCACAGTAGTCAGAAAAAAACCTTGACAACTTTGAAATATTAAATATGGCACAGTTCCCCACATACATTTTCTTCATTACAGAAAATATGTTCCTCGTATTAGCTGGCTCTGTCCACATTCTCAAATTGCAACAGATATGAGGATTCATAAAGTTTCGTGTTGCTCATTGCTTCCAGAATATTTTTTTTCCTTCTCAAAAAACTTTTGCATTATGAATGAATGCCCTCTGGACAGAATATATCCCCAAGGTTTTGTCAGAAATTCTTACCTACATCCTGGCTATTATCCCAGGAGCACTGACAATGATGATGATACCACTGGGCAATTTTTCTCTATCAGTCTAAGTTTTTGCTCTCAGTTATTTCAGCACCTTTTATGGCAACCACTACAATCATTATTTAAAATTGTTGAGACCCTCCCTGCCCCAGTGAACTCTGATAGTTTCAGTGTCTTTCAGCAAAGCACTATAATTTTCACAGAGTTTTAGATCTGATCTCTAAAAGACTTTTTTCTTTTCTAAAGATGGCAGGATATATCAGAATATCATCTTACAATTTGATATGGATCTCAACCTACAAGTTATGATGAAGCACTTAGTAGTGCTCCAGGGAATACCCTGGTTGTCTCTAACTATAGAGTTTAGATGGTACCTGAGAAAAGAAGTTTGACAAGCAGATATCTTGTTGATATGAGGCATTCTGTCATAGAGTCTGTCCATGGGCTAGGAAAACATGACACAGAAGGATAGGGTAAAAAAAAAAAAAAAAAGTGTGTGTGGGGGGGAGGGGGAAGGTCATAGTAGAAGTCTATAAAATCACAACAGTTATACATAGGGGAAACAAGGAATGATTGTTTATTGTTTCAAGATCTAGACAGCATAAAATGGCAGGTGGTACATTCAAAGCAAAAAGCAGGAAGATTTTCACAAGAAAAAGATCTTTTCACAGCTTCATGATTAGGCTTTTAAGTCTCTTGCTAAGGAACAATATGAATGTGAAAGTGAAAAAAGTGTTCAGCAAACAACCAAATTAATGCAGGAAAAATCTACCCAAGGTCACTAAAAAATAAAAAGCAACACTCCTGGTTCAGCAAAGTTGTGCAGGCTGGAAGAGTCTCAGTAAAGTACCATGCTTGCCCTGTCCATATACTTTTTCTAAAACATTCTTTCTGGGTCACTCTTGGAGACATCGTTCTTGACTAGATAGACCTTTGATGTATGGGAGCATATCCACTTTTATATAGAGAATGGTAGCTTTTAGGAATCTGACAAAGCTGAACTTCAGTCACTCAGCACCTGCAGAGCGAGAACTCCATTTTTGCCATTAGTGTAAAGTACATTACGATTTGCAACAGATCAGGTGGAAAGGTAATAACTCGGAGTGGAGTGTTAATAGATCCTATAACCCCTCCACTGTGCTCCTGATATTCACCCTCTGTTATCACAGATTGTCAGCTGGATCAGTAAAGTGAAGAGAGGAATACTAGACAATTCCCTCAATCGTTTTTTTTTTTTTTTTTTTTTTTTTTTTTTTTTTTTTTTGCAGTGCAATCATTTTGATTGTAAAAAATGAGAGGAGGAATCTCCAGCAGTTTGACTCACTGCACAAGGTGATACATAGGCCAATCAGCTATTGAGCCACAAACGAAAAAACTTCTTGAAAGACTGTGATTGCAACAATGGAATCTGGGACATTCTTGTCCATATCTGTTCATCAGGACTAAAAACATGTAGAAAGCAAAGACAGCAAGAGTGAAAAGCTGGAGAAATAATCATGAAGGAACTCATGCCTGCTATGTAACTGCATATACTGCAGGGTCAAGTTTAAAAATTACTAACAGGGAACTGCCTCCTGATACACGAACCTATGATATTCAGAGAAATTGAACGCGAATTGCATTGTTACTTATAGACAAAGAGGAGAAAGAGAAAGAGAAAGAGAAAGAGAAAGAGAAAGAGAAAGAGAAAGAGAAAGAGAAAGAGAAAGAGAAAGAGAAAGAGAAAGAGAAAGAGAAAGAGAAAGAGAAAGAAAGAGAAAGAGAAAGAGAAAGAGAAAGAGAAAGAGAAAGAGAAAGAGAAAGAGAAAGAGAAAGAGAAAGAGAAAGAGAAAGAGAAAGAGAAAGAGAAAGAGAAAGAGAAAGAGAAAGAGAAAGAGAAAGAGAAAGAGATTGGGAAAGGGAAAGGGAAAGGGAAAGGGAAAGGGAAAGGGAAAGGGAAAGGGAAAGGGAAAGGGAAAGGGAAAGGGAAAGGGAAAGGGAAAGGGAAAGGGAAAGGGAAAGGAGAGGAGAGGAGAGGAGAGGAGAGGAGAGGAGAGGAGAGGAGAGGAGAGGAGAGGAGAGGAGAGGAGAGGAGAGGAGAGGAGAGGAGAGGAGAGGAGAGGAGAGGAGAGGAGAGGAGAGGAGAGGAGAGGAGAGGAGAGGAGAGGAGAGGAGAGGAGAGGAGAGGAGAGGAGAGGAGAGGAGAGGAGAGGAGAGGAGAGGAGAGGAGAGGAGAGGAGAGGAGAGGAGAGGAGAGGAGAGGAGAGGAGAGGAGAGGAGAGGAGAGGAAAAAACTTGACACATCATTCATTTCTTCAATTAATGAGAAAGAAAGCTATGCTTATTCAGTTGCGCAACTGACTTTGACTATACAGGTCAAAGGAAATATGGCCTTAATTCTGGATATATTATAATAAAATGGCTAAAATAATGCACTCACCAAGGCTGGAGAGCAAACTCACAAATTAGCCACCAGTTCATTCTACTTGTATACCTATAGGAAAGACAGAAAGTCTGCAAACTCCTCCTAGTAGCAGGTAACAAAACAATTTCCTCTACTTGTGTGTTTGGTTACATGGATGCTTTGATACCATTGCTTTCCTTTTTAGTTCATTCAAGAGAGAAAATTTGGTAAACACATGTGACATGGGGCATTCCGCTTGAGCAATTTATTTTATGGATTATCTCCAGTCTCTTGCTGTCAAGAGATGCATTCACAATTATTCAAAGATTATTGAGTGGCCAAAAAATTACCTCAGTCAGCTTCTTCAACACTTGTGAATTGCCTTTGTTCATACTTTTCTGTGAATATGACAACCTTTCTGTGAATATTACAACCACATTTCACTAGAGCACGTTCCACTCTAGCACAAACTTATTTCCCACGTTTCAATGATGAGATATTCATAAGTTATACAACACTATGTAGAACTTTGGACTACCTCACAGTAACTTGATCATGCAGCCTGTCAGGCAGACATCTTCTAAACTCTTGAAAATTATATATATATATATTTATATATATAAAAAAATCCTTAAGTTATCCTAGCAACATATAGTGATGTTGTAACTGGAGCTATAAATGTTCTGAAACTGCATAAACTAATTCACTCTGACTTCAGAGCTCTTTGAAAAGCTTGAGATTCTTGATCAATATTTGCTGGTGGGTTTGGGGAAAGATGACATTTACTTAGTAACAGTAGAGATTTTATACTGTATACTTTACCTATTGAAAGTACTTGTAACTGTACAACGGTGTTTGCCCTTACAATAATTTCAATATAATGTTGACCATAGAAAATGAGAAAAGCAAGTAGAGGAGATAGTCACAGTCATAATTCCAGTGCATTACACTCACAGTATGAGAGTAAAAACAGACTAATATTTCTGTAGCAACCTTATTTAACTTCTTAGTCTGTTCCCTGTGTTTGTGCTGCTCCATTGCTTCTGTAGTCTGATGACTTACGAATTTTATTTAAAAATGTAAAAGCACAAATGTTTAAAAAGTCAGATTTCTGTGGCATATGCTCTTTATAATGCATACTATGTTTGTAACTTTCATTATCATTAATGGGAATTACAGGACAGAGTGTAAAATATATAAAAAATGTTCTGCATAAAATGTGTGGTACATACAAATGTACTTTAAAATTTTGCACCTAGCTTTGAAATTTTTATCAAATATCCAGATATTAAAATGTGCTGTACTTAATTCTGAAAGAAAATATAGAGATATTTTATCCCAGTTATTCCTTTTTTCCTTAACAAAACTTGTGGACAAAAAAAATGTAATAACCTTAGTGATACTATAGAAGCAATAAGGAGGATTGCTTTACTTATCAAAATCTCTTCCACAACCATATCCCACCAGTAGGATTGTGAACACTTTGGAGAAAAGACATTCTCCCTGCAATGTACCAAGGCATATCACATATGGTGGTACCTTTTTGGCCTATCACAACCCTTTTAAAAAGTTTATCAATCTTTAATATATGTCTTTAAAGGAAGAATTTGTGAGACAGAAAGTTGATATCATCCCACATTGTCAAGGATATTAAACTGCAGAGAAATGAAGGGATTGAGGCTCATTCAGATTAGTTAAGTACTCCTTAAACACCTAAAAATTTAAAATCACCATTGAGATTGCAAATGACATTCCAAGTTTTCATACACAAATAGAGAGAACTTAGCATTTCTAAAGAAAAAATTTGTATCATCTGGAGATTTCTTGCTCTCTGTCTACAGTATGCCACTGGGTAGTGTGTTTGAACATATGTCCAACTTGCAGTTTCATACCAGCAGACATTTTCTGAGTAACAAATCCTGTTCTGAAAGGTGACACTGAAGAAAGAAAGATGAAGTAGAGCACCTCTTGCACAACAGCCGTTTGATTCTGTTATTCAGTCAATATGGGAGAGTCTTGAGCTAACTTCCTTTCCTCTGTGATATTTCAGACATACTGCTTTTAATCCCAGAAGTCAGACTTCATCAAACATCATATCAGTCATTTTGGAGTTTAAAGGGATATTCCCATCTCCATCTGTTCAAACAACTGATTTTCACAGAAAATTAAATATTGACACTCCAGCCAAGTGATTAGGTCTCCCATTTGAAAGGTGGAGATGGGAAACAGCTGTTCCTATTCCCCAGTAAAGCCTCTGATCAGTAAACCATGTTCTTACTTAGCAGAGGGCAAGCAATAGTTGTGTTTGATGCAACAGAAGTCAAAAGTCATCTTTCTTTTCTTATCTGCTCTTTGTTGAATAAGATACTCCTTCATAAGAATGAGCTCTCCGGACAGGAATGCCTTAAGCAGATGAAGGCACAACTAGAATCTCCCCCTCTTGATGTATTAAGTAGGTTATTGTACCTAGAGGAAAGGGTGGAGGAAGAACCCCTTTAACAGAAAGGAGAAACCTTTTCATCTTTTGATAGAAACCTAGACTTAGGAGACAAAAGAAAATGTCAGAATACTAGCATTCCATTTTTAATGCAACTGAGTGATATGCCTTGACTAACTGGAGTGAGAAACTGAACTGGGGTCTCCATTAGCCAGAACTATAGATCTAGCCAAAATAATGTTCTTTTCCACAGATTTTTTTTGTTCTTCTTCTTCTTCCTTGTCACAATTCATTTTGAAAATTCAAAGAAAAATAAAACCAAGCTCCTTTTAGGGTGAATATATTTACAGCATTATTTATGTTTTGAACATCAACCCTGTCAGTTTTGATAGTTAATAATTTCTTATAGCCTCCCAGAACAAATTTGGTTCACTCATCCTTGATACACACCTACACAAAAAGTCCCATTAACGAAAAGTCCCATTACAAAATGTGCCTTTTATCTATAATCAAACCACTGTTATTACAGATAGTTACATTGAAATTGTTTTGAGGAATGAATAAGGTTATGATCATTCACCAAACACTTTTCAAACCATACTTCCGCCAGCTCCAAATTAGCTCCATTGATGGATATTTTTTTACCCTGATATTTTTCCTAGCTACCTCCAGCTATAATTAGTCCCTGAAAATTGTCTCTTTCCTTGCCTGGAAAAAGTTTTATACTCCAGCCATAGCTCTTTTTAATGAAAATCCCTGAACGGATAAAATCTTAGTAACCTATTCAGAACATCTATGACCAGTGTTCCTCTTAACAAAGCAACAACAACAAAAAAAGCCAATTTATTAATATTTTTAATGCAAAAAGGTATATTTAATATGAATAACCAAGTATGAAAAATGCATGTTCATGCAATTTTACTAATGCTCAGTTTTCATAAATAGGAAAACCCAACATCCACTGTTTTATTCTCAGATATCAGTATGTATTTTTTTCCTGATATTTACTCTTTACTTCAACTTACTATAAATTTGTCTATATTCATATTATTTCTCTAATACTTTTTCAAAAATAAATAAATAAATAAAAGTAATCCCCTCTTTTTGACAGGCATAAACATCAAGAAGAAAATTCAAAGGTGCAGTATTTTTACTTTTTCTGTTTCCATCTTGTTAAAATTCAGAAATGCAATTTTACATGGAAACAAAACAAGACAAAACAAAAATGCACAAGGAGAATGGATTCCTAAACTCTCAAGAGCTTCTTCAATAATTGTCTTGTAAATATTTTATTGTTAGCAGTATAATGATTTATTGTAATAGTTTACAGTACAGTTTACAAGATACTTTATGGGTCAGATTTAGAACTCATCTAGACAAAGGCTGTTAAAACCAATGTTAAGATGGCTCCATCTGCCTTGAGACTGTATGTCTGCTCACATCACTGAACAGCCATTTATACAAATAAGAAAAGAAATGAAAATTCAAAAGCTCAGGAAAGAGAGAGCTTTTCTTCCTGAAGTTGTGAACTGAATCCTAATTTTACAGTTAGTAGAAAACCTAGGTAAGCTGGTGTGGCTAGCTGACGTATCACCACACAACAGCAGTTCCAGTCACAATGGCCATACAGCTGTAGTAACTGAGAAGCATAGTGCAGTGCTCTACCAAGGTATACATGTATTATTTCTGTTTCTCAACACAGCTTGGTAAGAGCTAGTTCAGCTGTCTTCACCCAGCTCTGTTCAAGCCTGAGATCTCTGACAGACTTCTTAGAAGTTAAGGTAATGGTTGGGAAGCTGGCTTGCATCAGTGCAGGAATTTCAGTAATCATCAAATACTGCTTTTGAGTAAATAAGTTTGTAGCTCTACAGCCTCTTCAGTTTGGGGGTCACAGAGTAACATGCCTCTTAAAGGCAGAGCTAGAGAAGAAACAAGAAATACAGAGAGACTTGAATAAATTATTCAGAGTAATTTATTATTATCCAAGATCAGCATTATGTGCTTTCCTAGTACTAACAGCTCAGCCTCTTTACCTTTACAGGAATCAATCCAAACAGTCCTGTTGAACAGGCATCCAACATGGAAATTTAAGACCAGATGATTAGCTTTGCAAAACAGAAGGAGAAACCTGGGCAAGAGTCACCTTTAGCTGCATTTTACATGCCAGCTTGTTAAGTGCTTTAGTTGTATGAATGTTTGCAAAGGTGAAGAAGATGGCCTGATTGCTTTTGTGTTTTTGGGAGTAACTCTGCTGTCTTGAAAGGACAAATGTAGCCACAGTAGAGATATGCAGAGATTACAACAGGAGTGATTCAGAGTGATTACGTCATGAAGTAGTTCTGGATAAAAAAGACAAAGCTTTCAAGAGTATTGAAAGAGAACAACAAACACACAAAAAGCAGCTAAAAGTATTCTGATTAATCTGAAAGAAGTGGTAGACAATGCCTTTTGTGTTTATAGGAGGTACAACTGAGCAGAGAGAAGCTAATTCTTATGACCAGGAAGAACACTCTCACACAGCCTATGTCAGAGTACCTCGGCTTCAGCATCAGAAGGCATTTGTAAGGTATATGTGCCTTCTGTTGTTTCCCCGCTGCAGCCGACCTTCGTTTAAATATTCAAACAGTGGATAAAAAACTGCTGCAGAAAACTACATTATTATATACCACACAACTCCGGGAATCCCTGTATGAATCTACTTTTAACATTGTTTTTAAATCCAGCTTTTAGAAAACCCCTTAATACTTCCTACCCCATGCCAGTTTTGCAAAAACAGCTATGTTGCTGTTGGTTTTGCTTGATAATGTGTTAGTTCTTTTCTTCACAAGTACACAAATGTATTTAATTCATTATACTATATGTGAAAAATAACGAGATTTGAAAAACAAAAGATTCTGGTCATCAAGTCTAGTTTCCAGTGGCAAAACATAGGCTTCTCTGACAATAAGTATAGTGTAATGGTAAAGTTATTAGTACACATGGCATTTTTTACAGATATTGATAAATTGCCAGAGGGTTGCACAGAACTGATTAGACGTCTTATCTGTGCCAAGACATCTTTTTGGTGAAGATCTATATTAAATGGTCAGATATGGCTCTGTAACTAATAAGGTACAAAGACACCTTCACTCCTATTGACTTCACTGACATCAGCAAGGACAAATAAACTGATCTCTTGACCGGGAATGAGGTCATAACAAAAATCCAACTATAAATAGGTTAAGCAAATAGTTTTTAAATGGTTACAGAAGAAGTAGAAAATAAGTTTATTTATTTATAAGGCAACCAGATGCTACAGGTGAAGTGAACATAACATATGTAACTAATTGTGAATATATGGACAATCGTATAGGTTGTTTGTAAAGCATTCACAGTGAAACCTGTTGGGCTTTTGATCTCAAATTTATTTTTCAGTTTTGTGAAAAATTCCTAAGCTGATCTTGGGTATCAAATTCCTAATGGATGAAGCCAAGGAAAGGAATGAGGGAAATGAATAGAACTTCTTTTTCTAGTTATGGAAGTGGTGCAGTTCTCAGGGCTTTTCTAGTAGACAAGACATACATGTATACTGGATCATATGGTAATACTGCTTTATTTAGAGCAAGACTCTTTGAGAGTGAGATCCATGACTATCTCATCAAGTCAAGCAAGTCAGCCTGTTCTTTCACTAAAACAACATGCCATTACTACAAGGTGCACTACAGGTGTAACAGCAAAAACTGTTCCAGCCTCAGCGCCTATATCCCTATACTTGAGAAACAAAGTTTTGCTATGAATAATCAGTAGGCAGTTCTGCAGCAAGCATCCCACACTGGTTTTGACCAGAAATTCCATCCTTCAATGTAAATGCATAGGAAAAGCATCAGTAGAGTTCTGACAGATCAGTATTGTCTAATGAAAATATTCTGTTGAGGTTATCTTTCTGTTCTGGTCCTGGGAAAATGTAAAATCTATATGGCCTAAGACATTTAAATACTTTGACAGGAATCACACATCAAGTAGATGTTCATGTAAGTTTTTACCATCTTTGCTTTTACTTCTATTAGGTGATCTTGTCTGAGGGAACTGAAGAGGCAAAACAACATAAAGAAACATAATTTCTTTTCTCACAAAAGGAAACATCTTATTGATGCTGAAAAGTGAAGGCTTTTTTTTTTTTTTTTCCTTTTCTTTTCTCCTTCCTAGTTTTCTTGAGAAATATCTTGTGATTTGAGATGGAGCTGCAAGGAAGCAGAACCTCCTGCAGCCTATTTTAAACATAGTTTGGGAGAAGACACCGAGAAACCAGTAGAGAATGAACGTTAATACATATTTTGAATGCAATTAGAAAATATTCTGGGTATTATTCTGGATGAGTCTGATCTTATCAATGTGTGGGTATGTAAAGCCCCACATGGAAAAACACATGTTCTTTTCTTTTTTATTTTTTATTTTTTTATTTTTTGCTGTGCATTGTGTAATCAAGCCAGGATTTCTCATTTCCTCTTGCCTGCAGTGTTTTAAATCTCCTGCTGCCATTCCAAACAGCCATCCTGTATCCTTAAGGTAAAAAAGTATATACAAAATCAATAAAATGTGATTTTAAAGTTTGTTAATGGTACTTTGGTTCCATCACAGACTTTAGTTCATCTCCAAATTATGCTAATTTAGCATGTCATTTGATTTAACAACCTAAACCCAGAAAAAGTAAGTAGGTTTTAATCACAGTTTGTTCAACCATCCTTAAGAACACAGGTTTACACGAAACAGGTGATGTTTAATTGTAAATTCAGATCTGTGCTACTTGAATAAGAGAAAATTATCTTTTAGAGTTTAGACAGGAAGAAATAAATATTATGGCAAATATGGAGCTAAGACTGTAGTTTTTATGCACTTTAGGTTCCATTGCTAGTGCCTCATAATCATAAGCCCTCTAAATACAACAGATAAGAGAAGCTGACATGACTTCTTGTGGTCACTTTAGCATTGTCCCCACTCAGATAGCTGTTGCCTCCTACAGACTGTTTTGCCACTGAAGAACTGGAGGAGATGGCAGGAAGATGATCTCTCCAAAATCCTGAAGCTGTTTCCCTGAAGTTGAAGAGACAGAGGTTTCTGTTTAGAAAGCAATTTAGAAGTGAAGTTACGGAACCATTAATTATAATACCCTTCAGATACCCTAGAGAACAGATACTGACCTGTTCATCATCTAGCAATTACCTTCCTTTAGCTTAAGTATCAGGTTGTCAGCTGAATATCAAAAGATTATCTTTAGTCTTTTTCATCTTTTAATCTTAGTCTGAGTAATACCTATCGTCTCACTAAACAATACCTCTCTCTTTTAGAGCTCATTAGCTCCATGTTTGCTCCACCCAGTTCATAGCTTGATACGTAACATCCTTCTTAGAAAGGTCAAATAGCTTATAGAGATGTACTTAAACAATGATATTCCCTTGCTGTTCAGGAATGTCTGGAGTTGGGATGAAATGTCGAGTTTATATACACAAAAATACATGCATTTTGTATTTCTGAAGTTACTAATCTCTAGAACACCATACTCTGTAAGAGAAATGTTTAACCCCTGTTGAAATAATTAAAGAATATAAAAAGTAGGCCATTTAGGATTGCTTTCTTGGTGCTGATGTGTCAGTATCTGATGTTCTGTTGCATCAAATTGGATGCAGAGTGACATGATTTCCTGTTGGTTTCTTTTTCTTGTGCTCATGTCTTTTAATCCATTCTGAACTGTAGAGGACAGAAGAAGGAAGCTGTTGTGAAGGTTGTGTTATATATGGAGCGGTAATATGTGTCGAGAAAATGGTTGATATTAATAAAGAAGGGGGAGATTTGGGAATGTGGCCATGGGGGTTGGAAAGCCCTGTGGTTGAGATAACATTAGACTCTTAACGATAAGGCCATCTGGAATATAGAAGAGTTTAGAGGGAACAAAGAAGGGTGATTCAGGAGACTCCATGCAGTCTCTGGTTTCTTGTTCTCCAGATGGTCTCTTGTTCTCCAGCCATTAAGGCTGGGTGTTTGCTGTTGTTGTTACATTCAAAGTTGTTTGACCAATGAAAAGTTGTTTTGAAAAGAACTGCTGAGGAGAGAAGAGTATAAGAGGGGAGCCTGCCCTCAAGAAAAAAAAAAAAGGCAACGCGATGTGATGAAGTTATGTCATCAATAAAGAAGCAGAAAGAAGGAATGAAAAGGAACAGGCTAACAGAATGGAGACCATGACGGGAGCAGGCACATTGATTGCCTTATGAAGATAGGTTCGGCCAGACTAAGCAAACCGCTCAGAGAAGCTCGTACAGAAAGTCGCTGGAAATAGGCGCACCGGAGCTGGGAAGAAGCTCGAGCTGAGAGAAGCGGACCCGTGCACACAACTGACCCTCACTGGTAAGCAGCTGCGCATTATGGGGAATCATACGTCCTTAGGAACAAAGACTGTCCTGGTAACCTTACAACTCATTCTCCTTCTTAACAATCGGACAGTTTATGATCCTGAAATATGGGACCAAACTGAGGTCAAGGTGTGGGACTCTGAAACTAAAAACAAGGTTGCAGTGGGATTGCTCGGCACCTGGCAAGCAGTCTCTGAGGCCTTAAAGAGCCATGTGGAGCCACAATCACAAACGTGTGGTTTGCCACATACTGAGGGAGCTGCGGGCCCCTTTACTGATCCGACTGCTATGCCATGGGCCCCTCTGCTGCTACAGCCATCGAAGGCTTTTGCTGTTACACCCCCTGTTGACCTGGACGTGCCTTTTGACCCAGGCCTATTGGCCTTGAGAAGGAGATGGATATGCTTTTCTTCGATCCGGGAAGAACGGGATGCATAAGGCCTGAAGACCGAGTTGCTTGACAACTTAAAGCAAGACATATTGTTCAAAGGGAATGGAAAATGGAGACTTGTTTGTAATCAAGAAAAGGAGTGGAAAATGGAGACTGTTGAGTCGTGGAACTTGGAGGATTGTTTGTTACCTTTTCTGATTTTACATATGTATAGGTGTACTCAAGTTTAGTAAGTCATGGAACTTAGAGGATTGATTGTTCTTTCCTGATTGTACGTATGTATAGGCATACTTGGGTTTAGTATGTAAAAGCCGTGTTCTGTATGTTTAGAATGTTTGATGTTCGTGTGTGCGTGTTGGTGGAGCGTAGACTCCCCGCACACCCAGCGCTGTTTACTTGCCTTTTATACCTTTTATAAATATTTGTTTTATAAATATTACAAAATTCAGATTGAGTTGAGACCTCATTTATAACAGTTGGAAAGCATGTGCCTCCATTCATATGTGATTAATTTCCTCTTAGTACATGATTTTCACATAGTTAGGCAGTTCCTTACCTAGAAATTGTGTTGGGACTGACAAATTCTTCATCTTCTGGAGTAGCATTTTGAATTTCATTTGGGAAATGTCATAGTTATTCTCACTATGTTATATGATGCTTTTGTAATTTGTATTTTGGGATTTTAGTAGCCTCTGTGTTCCTAAGAGCTATGAAATAGCCCTTATTTTTAAATTATGCATCTGTTAGCATCATATACTTTTTTTTTTTTTTTTTTTTTTTTCTGCAATAACACCTAGCAGGGCTAAAAAGCTATGCTCCTACTATTTCTTTCTCATAAAATATTCAGATTCAATTAAAAGACAATAGTGATCAAGGTGGAAAGGAGAGTCTGTGTGTTACTACAGCTCAAGAGTAATGGTAATTGTCACCTATTAAGTTACACAGTGTAAGACACTGATATTTCATTTAGGAGAAAAAAAAAGTCTGTGAGATTTAGGTTTGCCTCTTTTTTTGTTTGTTTTGTTTGCTTGTTTTGTTGTTGCTGTTGTTTTATTTCACGGAAACACAGAACATCTGGTCTAAAAAGCTCACACCAATATGTCAGGTGAAGATTTATAGAATTACAACGATTATAAAGGAAAAGTGTTTTACAATAAACTCACACATCTGCCAAGTGTCAATATTTACTTACAGGCTGGTTTTGGTGTCTTATAGAAAAATAGATTATTCTTCTTCCCCGCCTTCTTTTTGACTGAAATCAATGTTTGAAAAATAAAAAGGAGAGAAATTGCATTTGGCTGTTCTCTTTCAAGACATTGTTGCACTGATTCTAGGTAGTGATAAAGGAAGATGATGACCTTTTAGTATTAATTTTAATATTGGTCTATCTATGCTTCGCCTGTTCATTCTGTGGTCAGTTTTCAGCTATCAATAAGGCACTGTCCCCATAGGTATATTTGATCGCTGTGTGTGTACAGCTGTGCTTGTTTAAACCATGTTGGCATGCACTGTATACCTGTAGAAATTAGATTTTGCTTTTGAATTATCCAGAGGATAATTCATATTATATCTTATATCTCCTCAGAGCCTTGAGTACTTTTTCTTGTTCAGTTGAGGATGTTGGCCAGTAGGTTAAAGGCAAGGGAACCAACGGGTTGACTTAGACAAACATTGTGATTGGACATTATTTGTTCCTGCATAATATCTGTTAAAAATAAATAAATAAATAAATATGTTTACCAGGGATAGAATTGAGATATTCAGGAAACAAAACGGTGCTAGAAGACTTAACTCTGAAGAAAAAAAAAAAAAAAAAAAAAAAGAGGAAAAAAAAAAAGATGTAGGTAACAAATGAACAACTACAACAACAACAAAGCAGAAGAAAAATGCACACAATTTAATGTAGTGATCATACCTTTAAAGTTTTCAGACAGTAATTTTCCATAGATCTTATTTTAAAGAATTAAATATATTGGCTTACTTGAGAAAATATCCAATTTAGCCTAAGGTAAAACGTGTCATAGATTACTGCTTTCCCAGGCATTTTGTGGAATATAAATGTAATGGCAGACAGGTGAGGACAGAATAACCATCACAGAATATCTTTAAGTTTTGAACTTGCTGAAAAGATCAAGTAGTTACTATAGGAAAATCCAAGCAACCTTAATGCACTGAGTACTGTTGGTGCAATAAAAAAGGCAAGGAGAACATTGGCTTGTATTGCTAGAGGGCATACAGTATAAATCAAAGTAGTTCATATTGTATCCATGTAAGCTATAAATTGAACATTACTCAGAATGGTGTGTATAGTACTGTTGCCATATTTTACCAAGGGTATAACTGTTCCTGACAAGAGGCTGTATATTATATTAACACGTAGACTAAAGTCACATGCTAAAGTTTTATGTAATAATTAGAAATGCAGAAATAAACTTTATTAAGCTTCTTTAATTAAAGACTATAAGCTAATCTTACAAGACAGCTGTTTGCAGCAACTATGAAATATGCTGCAATGTAAACCTGCACTTTTGTTGAGTACAAGGATGCCAACCATATTAAAAGACAGAATTCAGACCCTCAGTAGTCTTCAGTTTTATGACGCTGATGCTGGAGAAGGGAGCCTAGCTCAATAAATAATGGCACAGTAGTGCAGGTTGTGGGTGTGATCACAGACCCCAGGTGACACCCAAGCTTAACTGACAGTGTAGAACTGTGCCAAGATTCCTTACCAAGGTGTCTTTGGGTAGGAAACAGTTGATCAAGTGTGATATTCTAAATAATTTTACAATATTTGCACCTAATTTTTCTATGGAAATAGATCTAGTTAATCATAGAATCATAGAATCATAGAATATCCTGAGTTGGAAGGGACCCTTAAGGATCATCAAGTCCAACTCTTGACACCGCACAGGTCTACCCAAAAGTTCAGACCATGTGACTAAGCGCACAGTCCAATCTCTTCTTAAATTCAGTCAGGCTCGGTGCAGTGACCACTTCCCTGGGGAGCCTGTTCCAGTGTGCAACCACCCTCTCTGTGAAGAACTTCCTCCTGATGTCAAGCCTAAACTTCCCCTGCTTCAGCTTAACAGGTTTGTTTTATCTTAAAAGAAAAAATACACACACACACACACACACACACACACACACACAGAAGTGTCATTCTTGCTTTGCACTTGGAAACAAGGTGTAGGGAAATGGAGTATTCACCGATTTTCTGGGAGAAAGCTTCCATATATGAGAAAAGAAAAAGAAAAGAACTGACTTTTCTACTCTCCCTTGCCAGTGAACATCAAGCTGTTTCGATGTCTTCTGTTTATTACGATTTTGCTCTGGGAATTTGAAACTGGAATTCACTTCTATATTATCTTATTTTGTGAAATAAATTGTTTCATTCCCCCATCCATCAAATAAAGTACATAGCACTGGATTAATTTAGATTAAGGGAAACAAAAAAAAAGGGGGGGGGGGAAATAAGAGAGAGAGAGAGAATTTCAAATGATACAATGCTTTGACTGCCTTTCCTATAGAGGTGAGAGCAATTTTTCCAATCAAAATAGCCTGACAACTCTGTCTGGAAGGAATGCTCTGAAATTTAAGGGTATAATATATAAAGAGATGAGTGTCATTTTACATCAACTGCACATCTACACTCACCATTTTATTCTTGTTGGCTTGAGTGAACTGTTTCCCATTATCCACATTCATATTTTTCTTTTCTCTTGAAAATCATGTAAGTATATATGTAGTAGTAGAATGACATAAAATTGTAGAATTTGTAAGAAATTTTTATAGAAAAAAAAAACAAAAAACAAAAAACAAAAACATAGCTCATGTTTCATTCCAGGAATACTGACAATGACATTTTTCACTTAAGTCTGTCTCGATTTATTTGTTGTTATCACTTTAACTAAATATGTGTTTCTTATTGTGCATCTCCTACATGTAAATGCAAGACTTCTTTTAGTCCTCGTAACAGGGAAAAATAACTGTTTCTGTATCTATTTGACCCATATCTGCATCTACCTGATATGAAATAAAGAGATAAAGTTAACATTACATTCATATGAAAAACAGTTAAGCATACACAGTAGTTATCTTTGTCCTTTCCTATAGGTTCCTTTCCCAGAACTTAATTTTATTAAACTTCTGCAGTATTACTGCTGCTCCTAAAATTCATATCTCTACGAACTTTGCAAATACTACCTCAAAAGATAAGTTCCTGTGGCAATGGAACAAGTTCCTTTGGCATAGGAACAAGATCCTATGGCGTGTTCCCATGCCAAGAATTTTATCTTAAACTACGTCTACAAAATGATGACTTTACACAAGGGGCTTTCTGCAGCTTTCCAAAAGGCTTTTTGGAATTTTACATTCTGTTTTCAGTATGATATTGTAGATGATTGAAATATTCATGTAAGCCATTATAAAGAGTCCCACAACTGGGACTACCATGCTTTTCTAATCAGTGTCTTGAATTTAGTATTTTAATATTTTGTATAAGAGTAGTGTTGCAGCATTTGCAGCATATTTTTTCAGCATAAGCTAATGCCTAAGGAAAGTAGAATTGACAGCAGATATATAACAAATACATTGTTTTACCAGTAACAAAATCCTCATATGTATTCTTTTACTACAATAATGAGGAACATAGTCTGATACTAAAATAGAAACCCTGGACAACCAATTTACAACTTTATTCACAACAAAACTTGCTCTGCCAAATTCTGTTCTTTTAATTTATGATTTTGAGTTGCTAGTATATAGCACTAACACTTGAACTTTTTCACAGGCTGTTAGTAAATTTTTAGTGGTCTTAAAAAGCCTGAAGAAAACACCCTAAGAAAAGAAAAAGGGAAGAGGAGAGGAGAGGAGAGGAGAGGAGAGGAGAGGAGAGGAGAGGAGAGGAGAGGAGAGGAGAGGAGAGGAGAGGAGAGGAGAGGAGAGGAGAGGAGAGGAGAGGAGAGGAGAGGAGAGGAGAGGAGAGGAGAGGAGAGGAGAGGAGAGGAGAGGAGAGGAGAGGAGAGGAGAGGAGAGGAGAGGAGAGGAGAGGAGAGGAGAGGAGAGGAGAGGAGAGGAGAGGAGAGGAGAGGAGAGAGGAGAGTTGCTTGCAAATATTCACATGCAATTTCAGAGAAAATACAGAATTCAAATCTTATACTTCATGAGAATTTTCTGTATCCACTCTGTGAGCGCTTGGTGTCATTTCTTTAGTACTTCTTGTTAAAAGACTCCCTTTACTGCCTTTGATTGCATGTGTGCTCTTAACTCCTTAAAACTTATTACTTAAATAATAAAAACTTATTACTTACATTACTTAAAACTTATTAAAAGAAATCAAATCCTAATAAACAATTAGAAATGGAAGGCAACTGATAGGTTGCTGCTATAGCTCTAGATTTCAGTTCCCCAAACAGCCATCACTCAAACTTGTGAGACTTTCTTAGGTACAAATTTTACCAACCGGCCCCTTCAAATTTAACACATTTGGGGTAAATTAATTTTTCTTCAAGCTTCTTTTTCTTTCTTACAAAAAACATCTGAGACACATAAAAGGCATCTGAGAGCATCTATATACATGATTACCCAAGAAAGCCTGGTACTTTTAGCATATATGTAATGAAATATCTGTCTCTCTTGTGTAATTGATGTGTATACCAAAATGTTCACTGGTATTTGGGAAATCTTACCCACCATCTACTTAAAGTGTTGGGTTTCTGTTTGGTACATGAGGAAGTTATGGGGGGCGGAAGGGGAAGGAAAGAAAAAGAAATATAGCCAAGGGTTACACAGAATGTTCTTTCATCATCATTCATTGCAGAAACAGAATGAAGGAAAAACACAGAAATATAAGGAGACGAGATGAAAGGAGGATTGCAAAGGAAGCCAGACTTCTAAACTGAGCTCTGTGATCTCTCTGTCTTTCTCTCTAATAGGTGTCCTCCCTGACTAGCACATTATGTTAAGTAATAGGCATGTGGCATTTTCTGCAGCCAGAATGCAGAGAAAGGCAGAGAAAGCACTGATCCATTAGGATGAATCAGCTTACTATATACAAATCAACTCCAACTCTCATCTCAACTTGCAGCAAACCAAAAACTTTTTTTGAGGTCTGTATATATCTATGTATAGGATACATACATCTAATTATAGACTACGAATATATATATTCTCCCTAGCCCTTACCAGTGTTTCTGAAAAAGCTGTGAAAGCTAATGTCACAGTTTCTTTTCTGTTTTTCCTTCCTCGGGTGTCCATTTTCTATGGATCTGACTAGGGCAGAGATGTCTTCAGTCAATAGCTTCATTCATCACAGTTGACAAATGTAACAGCAATTTTGATGGGAACATTTGAGTCATAAAAGGATGCCTACAACCATTCTAGATTTATTCTGGGCTCTTTTCACAAAAATCTCATCAGTATTAATGTAGCATTAAATATAGATGTCTTCACCAGATAACAGTGATGAAAAAGTGCCTGAAGGTTTATAATAGAATCAAGGGATGGTTTGGGTTGGAAGGGACCTTAAAGATCATTTAGTTCCAACTGCCCTGCCATGGACAGGGACACTTTCCACTAGACCAGGTTGCCTAAGGCCCCATCCAACCTGTCCCCTGCTTTTCAACTTGCTTTCCTCCTTTACTTCATCTGGTCACATTGTACAGAGGTGCGTTTAGGCCTGTCACCTTAATGCCCACACATAAAGTCACCTCTCCCTTCCAGAACATGATGGAGGCTGTGGTACAGTGGTAGAATTTTTCTCCCCTCTTTGTGACATCAGCTAGAAGTTTCATGCAGTAGCTTATCCTCAGGCCCTACTCCTACTCACAGAGCAAGGCCAGTTTTATGAAAACCACTGTCCAGTGTTCTCAGGGGACAACATTCATATTCCTGTAAGTCCAAAGTACCTCCTGTATAATTACTTTTGTTGCCTGACATATTGGTAGCCTTTCTGCTACAGCTTTTGGCTTAGTCAGGACTGACAGTATTGCCTAAGACACCCATTTGATGATGGTGTGAATATTTCAACTTTAATGGCATGAGCCTTGGTAGGGATTTTGAATAAAAGTCTACCTACCATGCAGCAGTCCACTGAGATCAAAGAGGATATCAGAGTTAAAACTGCCCACTAGATAATAATGTGGAATTAAGGTGTCTCTGACCCACCCAAACATATCTGGCAGTGTGAGGCATATGTAAGCTTACCACATTCTGCGTTTTACTTGTGGTTTTATATTGCTGCACATCAGTGTAGTTCTCAGGTGCCTTCCAGATATAATAAACTGTTGTAGCACAAGCCCCAGGAGTTTCTCTCTGTTATATCTATGCTGTAAACTACAGAGAGCTAGAGTATGGGCTTGATCTTTGGTGTGCGATTATTAATACTGTTTAAATGTGAGCAGACTCCCAAGTTCCATGTTGGTCTTCCTGACTTACACTCTGCAGGTAGTATTTGGACCCATTTCAAAGACAGCACAGGCCAGAAACCGTTCCAGGGCAGTCGTTCTCTTCTGGCGGAAAAGGATGTTGTCCTGTATATCAGGTGCTGCTCCATTTCACACATTTCTTCAGGTCCAGAGAATGGAGTATTGGCTACCGGCATCTCAGATACTATTTTTTTTTTTTTAATATAGGAGCATAAGGCTCAACTCTCATGGTATAAGTAGTAAAATCTCCATCAGTATTCAAGTGCCCCCCTCAGATGCTCCTTCAGAGACTGGTGAGTTTTGTAATCACCTCGGTTTCTGTCTGTGGTCATGCACAATGAAAATTACACAGCCTTTTCTTCAGAACCCCAAGACAGGGTCTCCTATCCTGAGTGACTACATCAGCCTCTTTAATGTACAGTGGGATCTGAATTCAGTCTGCAGGCCTGCAGACCTGCAAGGAGCTTCTAGTCTTTCTAGTACATACCCTGTTTCTCACCACTAAGATATTCATAGTTCTGTGATGGGTTGAATTCCCACCATATTTTTTCACAGCAAAAGTATATGCGGATGCTTGTAAAAAACTCCTGGCTCAGGGCCATGAACAAAAGTCTCTCTCTCTCTCTCTCACTCTCTCTCACCTGGCACTGATGCATAAATCCAATTCTCTTTCATTCAGTCCTTCGCTTAACTGTTCCTCAGCTCATTTCTAAAGATCCCAGCTGTGCTAGTTTATTATATAGGCATCCAAGTATCAAAACTAGTGAGCATTATACACACTGCTGGAGCACCCAGGAATTTGCTGTTGTGCTACCATTAAGTAACACATTAAGTAAGATTGATCAGTGTTGCCAACAACTTCGGTTATTTTAATTTCTTGAAAAAGTATTCACAAAGGAAGAAGTCTGAAAAGTGGGAATAAAAGGATCTCCAGCTATCACAGTCCAATGCAAACATCACAGAGTTTTTTTGTCCTGATTTTTTTTTCCTTTTCTAAGGGTGTATATCTGAAACAAGAAAAAGAAAACCACAGAATCCCTTAACTGTAACTAAAGAAACACAATAAGGCATGCTGTATGGCATTTTTTTTCCTTTTATTTTATTTTATTTTAGTTTTAGTTTTAGTTTTGTTAGAGGGAAGCTCAGAGTCTGATTTTCCAAGATATATTTTGTGGCAATGTGTCTTGCACCTATCAGAAGGCAGAATCAACTCTGTTGGCTTTATTGACTTTAATTTGAGCTTCTCTTTTTACAGCTGAGATAATCTCACTATCTCTTCCCCATAGATCTCGCAGTAATTTCTTCTTAGTGAATAAAATTGGTGCTTTGATGAAATGAGTATTCCTTATTCTTGCAGTCTCATCAGTGCTGTCTTTATTGTTACAGGAATGGTAAATCTTCTTTCAGACTGTCAGCAGTATCATTAGGTTGTATTCATTTTAAACACAGTTAAGGCAAGTCTCCCATCTTCGTAACTTGAAGTCCAGTTTTTAACAGTTTGCCAAGAAAATGTGTATTCTGTTTTCATAAAAATCAAGATAAATTGCAAAATTAAAGTAGTCTAAATAAACAACTTGGAACAATACTACCAACTACTTATTATGTACATATGCTATGCTGTCATATTCTGAAGTACAGTCTGAGAATTGCTGCACTTTGATTCACTGATGGAAAACTATGAAACTTATTGTCATAGCTGTATCAATGGGAAAGAGCACTTAGGCACTATCATGAGAACCTTTGCAGAGTTTTGATGGATAGAAGGGGATAACTGGAATAAATATGGATTGGCACAAGAAAGACATTTTTTCTTCCTATTCCATATTTTATTTTCAGTCCATGTGTTTCTTGTTTTGTAGGATTTTTTTCTTTGGGGTTTTTGTTTGTTTGTTTTCTTTTGTTTAAGGAACAGCTATTTAAGGCAAGTGATGCAAAGAAACTCTTTCTTCAGAAAGCCAGCTGTATCCAGAGAGAGAGGGTATCCCACAATTCTGTAGCACTGTCCCTCATGCTGCATCAGTTCTTCCACCAAACAAAAGAAGTTCCAAAGCTTTTGAGGAGGGAGAGAGGAGTGAAAGCTGCACAGCCAGAACCATGAAAACCTTCCTATGTTTAACAATGTTGCCTGCAATGATTACTAACATAAACCATCAGTGGAAAACTTTGTATTACTAACAGTACACAACCTCATGTAGGACTGTCAGCACCAAGAGACATTTCCTACTGCAGAAAGCAGTCCCTGGGTTTTGGAGACATTTCCCTGTCCCACCGTTATATATCAGTGAGGCTGACAGAAAACAAATCTGGGTCAGTAATCCAGATTATACCATGGGTGATAATACCCTGTGAGCACAAGCAGAGAACAAAGATACCACCAAAGAGAAAAAGCAAAGAAGCTCTGGATCAGCGCAAGACAGAAGCTTGACTATGCAGCTTTTAAACAAACTTCACCAGCTACAAACTATGTGATATTTTGGCTAATAGATATGTCTCCTTTCTCTTTAGTGGTAGGTGAGATTTCAGATTCACTTTAACAGCAGCTCCAATTTTCCTAAAAAGGCTTGCTTCTCAAGTAGCAACTGGGAGCATGTGTCCATGATTGTTGACAACAACAAAACACAAACAGGATTTAGAATGCTATGGATTCATCTCTAAACTAAGAGTACCAAAGAGTAATTCACCTAGAGAATAAGCAGACAACTGTAATGAGAGAAATCAGTGTTTCTAACATTTGGCTGTTTTGGGGAGATTTGTCAAGTGAACTATTTTTGAAGGTGAAGATGCTCATTCACAGAGAAATTTTCTCAAACCTGAGATAAAATTAATGATCAAAATATGGTCATTATGATTAAAGATACAGTTAGCCATTTGTTGATCATTATGTTTGTTGATCATTATGATTAAAGATACAGTTTGATCATCATATGATTAAAGATATAGTTGTAGGGGTTCAAGTCTCATCTCTGAACAAGTATCAGCTAGATCATAAACTTGTATTTTTCATAATTTAAATGATTTTCTGTATCACTCTAAATATTAGTTTCATTCCAATCCAGGCCAAAAATAACTTCCAAACTATGAAAACCTCTTACAAAATGAAGGTTTTATTTTCTTGCTATGTCTATTCACAGCAATGTTTGTGTTTGTTTCTCTTCTAAGGTCTTTTTTTTTTTTTTTTAATTAATTCAAAACATGTAACTGAAATAATCCCCCATAAAATATTGAAATTGGATCTTGTCAAAAAGGCATTTCCTTATCCTCATAGATTATTTTCAGTGAATATTTAGCACTTTCTCAAGAGCCACTAAATTCCCCACACATCATTTTCATACCATGTTTTATCTCAGAGAAGATGGAAAGTCCCAGGATTTTCATTCAGTAGAAAATAAACAGATTTGTATTCCTCACTGTAGTCCAAGATAGAACGCCTTCTACTCTGAATTTCCATTGGTACAACTAGCTCCCCGAGGTGGGCAAAATTGAGCGGGTGCAACATTCATAACTAAAACTTTTAATGCCATCTACTACATTCCCCTTAGACAAACTGCTACATTTGTGGATGTTCCTTCTCAAAGTCATATAACAATGCTCCCCTTTACTCAAGTGTATTTGATTCCAATGCTCATTTCTGTTTCTATTTCTACCTCTGTGTTACTAATCTCCATAATCTAATGAGCTCACAATGATTTAGTTGTAGGAAGTGGAAATGTCACAGAATGATCTTTGTGAAAAGAAAATGATTTGTGTAGGTGCAACTCATGAAACCATGTTTGTAAAATATCAGATTTAATAAGCCATGTGGAACTGAATTTTGTGTTGTATGTTTGAAAGGAAACACCTGTAGAAGTGATGATAAAACAAAGCAGATATTGCACTAACTTTTATTTGCTATCAACTTTTCTGGAGTCAGAATTTTGCCTCACAATCTAACATATGTTTTACCTGATTTGCAGACTGCTGACTGCTTCTGGTAGAATGCTATTTTGTAGAGATGGCCAAGTGTACACTGGACTAAGGGCTGATATGTGAGAAACCGCATCTAATGCCATATCTGGAATTGACTGTGGACCAAAAAGTTTGTATACGTATATCCGATTATGGATAAAAGACAATTGGTGAGAAATATAGAAGTTGTCGGTAAAATATAAAAGGAGAAATTAATTTTTTTACCGACCCTTCCCACTTACTATTCACATTATATACAAAACTATGAATAAAATAATATTTATTATTATTTTTATTCTAGCCTATGTCTTCTGGGCACATACTTTCAGATTCAGATGATCCAGGCTTCAAGATAATAATATTTAAATAATATATCTTAAGCAGTGAAGAGGTAGCTTGTAAGTTTCAAGTGATAATGAAAACATGGATAGATTTTTATACCCCTTTTGTATCAAAGATATTTCTTATGTCAAAGCAACCAACCTTCATTGCTTTCTGCTACACCACCTGTTAGATTGCTGCAGTGTTTCTTATTACTACTGACTTACCTGACGCCTTTAATAATTATTCTTATACGTATGATTAGAAACCAATTTTTTCCATGGATATTGAGAGCTACCAACTCATTTTTTTTTCTAGACATTTAGAAACTGCAGATAGGACTGTAATCAGAAAGATGTTTGTAAGATTTAAGAGGGTGGGGTATCTTTGTGCCTGTTTTGGTATTTATTATTTTTTTTCAGAAACATTAAACAACCCCTTTATTTTACAAGTGATTTATTTCACACAATACTACGGATGAAATAAAAAGTAAATGAAGTAGGCTTAATATTGGTAATCTGTAATAAAATATTTGGCCTTGCTATGTGTCTACATTTTCTTTCTGTTCAATGGAGAATCAAATGTCTTCAGATGGTGAGTCACCATCAGTATCTCAGACACATATTTTAGAACAAAACTAACTGCTGTCTGAAATGTATTGCCTTAATGGTATTCAGATGCCTAACACCCAAGCAAAGCAATGAGACCTAGGCACTTCTCAAATCTTTTGGGATCCACATCTGGAAAGACTTTGACCCCTAAGATGATGTGATAAAAATGATTTTTTTAGGTGTTTTGAAACATGGTAAGATATTATGATACTAATGAATGGAGAACTTTAAACAATAACTGAAAAAAAAAAAAAAAAAAAGAAATATAACAGTAACAAAACAAACAAGCATATATCCTGCTCTAAGGAACCTGCTTTGGCAGGGGGGTTGGACCCGATGATCTTTCAAGGTCCCTTCCAACCCCTTCGATTCTGTGATTTTGTGATTCTGTGATTCTGTGATATATCTAGTCTAGAATTCCTGTTTCCTTTCTGTTGTCTAAAAAAAAAAATAAAAGAATTAGTAATCCTGAATACCTGTTTGGTTTTAGAGGTATAATAGCCCAGTAAAATCTTTATATAAAAGGCCATCACTTTAAATCCTTTATTCTAGCTCCTTTATTTAAAAGCATTTGAAGGATGAATTTTTACAATGGAACTGATTTGGGTAACATAATATTTGCCATACTTCACATACGAAAATTATAGAGGAAAAAGGTTTAAAAAATATAATTTACAGCAACTGCTGGAAAATATTTTTGAGCTTTTAAGCAGTGGGAAAGTATAGTAGTGGGCAAGCATGGCTCAAGTACATGTGTGCAGCTTCAGGATCCCCACTAAAAGTGGACCTAAGGAGTCCAGAGAAGGACCACAAAGATGATCAAGGGGTTGGAGCACCTCTCCTGTGAAGACAGGCTGGGAGAGTTGTGGTTGTTCAGCCTAGAGAAGAAAGGCTCCAGGGAGACTGTATATATAAGATAGGTTTATATGAAAGATTGAAGAAGAATTTCAATTGTCCTGTCCGTAGTGACAAGACAAAGTCCAATGATTTTAAACTGAAAGAGGGTAGATTTAGGTTGGAGATAAGGAAGAAATTGTTTAAGATGAAGGTAGTGGAAGTTGGGGATGACACATCCTTGGACCAGTTCAAGGCTAGGATGGTACTATGAGAATTCAGAATCTGTTAAAAAAAAAAAAAAAAAAAAAAAAAAAAAAAGGTAATCTAAGCAGGGGTAGCAGGGGTAAGTCCTCACCTGAAAATAAAAGAGACACGTTTTATGAATGTTAACTTAGCTGTCTCATTTACCACAGTTGTATCATCCCCAATAAAATTAGATAAAAAGTAAGGAAAATATCTCCAGGGCAAATAGATTTAAAAGGACTTTCATGTAGATTAAGAACTGCTTATTCATGAATTAAGACACAAACAAAACAAAATCTAGTCTACTTTAGTTTTGAATATTTTATCTTTTTATAACAAAATTATGAACCTTGTGCACAGCTTGCAGATATACTCAGCATAAGCAAATGTGAGGCCTTTGTAATTTTTTTAGTTCTTTTACCCTAAATCTGTTGTGTATGGTTAGTAAACACTTCTAGAAGAATGTTGAAAATAAGTAAATACTGATTGCAGTGTTCATATCAGTGGAAGTTTTGAATGTATAACAAAATGGAAGAATAAGCTTCAAATTGGATATATAAATTGCCCCAAAATACTGAGGTCTGATAAAGTTTAAAGCTACTCTTGTGAGAGAGGTTGCATTGAATTTGGTTATACCTTATGTTTAGAAATCTTTTTTTAAGGAGAAAAATGATCTAGATATTAAACAAAAACAAAAAAGTAAGTATATTAAATATTAATTAAAAAATACATTAAGCATTCATGAAATAGCAATAGAAAGTAACTGATTACTTCTCTGGCTACTATTGCAAATATTTGCTTAGCCATACATTCATGGTTGTGGCAATGTCAGTCTGAATATTTATGTCATTCCCTGCCACTGTGATGCAGTAGAACTGCAGAAGCAAATGCTCATCCAAAATCTGCTTTGTCGTATGCCATGGAAATATGAGTGACAAATTGTTTAAACCTCCTATCATAAGACACTGTAAAAGTAATACTACTACTACTACTACTACTAATAATAATAATAATAATAATAACAACAACAATAGTAATAACAATAATAAAATAAAAGCTGATAAAAGAGAAGGTGATTGTTTTCATCTAAAAACATGATTCATAGTTGCTCTAACATATTGGTAAAAGTTGTAAACCTGTTATGACCCATAAGGATTTCACCTGTAACACCACCAGCACTGCTAGTAATAATGATAACAGAGAATTTCAAGAGTTAAAACTAACAATTTTGCCAGTGTGTGGGAACAGCTGTTCACAGGCATAAAAGGGATCCCCCTGCACATGGCAACAGTGTCTGCTTATGCCATGGCATGCTAGGATATTCACTGTGTTCATAGCTGCCAGCCTATACAGGCATGAGCTTGAGCCTGTGCTACACGCTCCAGTGAGCACCACTTTGGGGGTTCTGGTTCTTCCTATAATTCAGGCCTACCTGTTATGGGGAAAGGGTAGTTCTCATTTCTTTTAAGCAAGTTTTCATGCATACCCCAAGGGTGCAGACCACAGGAAGGAACAATTTAAACATGTGCACGCACACATGCACACACAAAAAAAATTATTTTAAACATTGCCAGCTCTGGTAGGACAGAAGGGTATTCTTGGGTTCTTGGTAACAGCTAATTGCAGGAAAGGAAGACTTAGAACACATTTAATTTCCAAATGCCAGAAAACCTAGTTGCTATACAACTCATCTGAAATGCAAGACCCACACTGAGTCCCTGTTTTGATTTAAGCAGAACACAAATAGAGTGCTAACTAGAATCCCACTGGAGTATCTGATCATTCACTTATTGATTGTTATGTCTTGGATTTTTCCTTATTACACTATTTCTGAATTTTCTAGTGAAAATCAGTTCATCTCTCCCTGATGAGCACAGCACTGAGTTATAGCCTTCAAAAAAGATTTCCTAGTCACACCACTCTTTCCACCTTGCCTGGATTAGGTTTTAGACAAGTCCTTTTCATTTAGGTATTAAGCCTGCTGAAGATTCCACAGAGCTGGATGAGGGTGCTGTCTGCAGATAGCGGAAAATAAAGCTGGGTGTTATCTTCATAGAGCTGAAACTGGAATCCATGTTAATTTTATAATCTTCCCAATTTTAATATACATAGGACTCTACAGGTAAGTAAGATCAAGGTAAAGGATTAACTGCCTGGTGGGTCCTTTGAGATTCATTTGAGGAAAAGTGTCAGGGTTTATTCAAATCTTTCCACTCTGGAAACATATTTAAAACACCTTATTATTAAGTATGTATATTTGGGGTCTTCTGTATGCATGCATTCTCAGATTTGGTACATGTAGAGAGCTCTCTATCATTTTGAAAAATTATAATATTGCCTGAAATAAAAAGGATACATTGTCCTATGTTCCTATATCTGGTATTTCAAATACTCCAGGAATATCAAAACATAGAAGTGTAGACATTTGTCCATTGACAATAGAATAGAGGAAAAACATTCATAAATCAAACAATTTTCATTTCAAAGATAAAAAATCCCTTATAAGGACAGCCTAATACTACTGCTACCATCCTTTCATAGGGTTGGGTTTATTTCAGGCTGCTTTTCTGTTTTTGTGTAAAATGTGAACATTTTCCCCTATGGTGCTAAAAAGCACTCATTTCACATCTCCCATCAGGAGCTTCAGCACACACTAATTAACTCTCTGGAGAAAATGTTTATAAAAATATCAAGGAATCATTAGCAATGAAGCAGATATTTTTCAAGAAAAATCCATACTTTGAGAGCTAATGTATTATCGCTAAATTGTGAAATTAAGTCATTGGTCAAAAATTGTAATGAGCCAGGAAACACCACTAGAAAGCTTTTTGGAAGAAGGAAAGATCATTTGTGCACATGTATTTATGTGTTCCCAGACTTGCATCTTTCTCTTCCACTTTGCAATGCCCAAACATTAGAGAACAGTTTAAGAAAATTATATCTTTATAAAGAACTTTTACATTTTGGCACTTACGAAGAATAAAATGATCCCTGGAAGGGGCAAGTCTTTTTATTCCTAAAAATATAGGAAATATATATAGAAAATATAGTGTACGATCAACCTTATCTGGAATACTTCTGTAACACAGAGAACTGGAGGCTTTTAGTGGTATACAGAAACCACCACTCTTGCAATACCTCTGGTTCAATAGAGTCTTATGACATCTTAAATATTTTCAAAAAATCTATGCCCTAAATTTATTGTCAAAAACAACACTTGTATCTGGATTATTCTCTTTAACATCTGTTTTTTCTTGTGGTGTATGTTTGTTTCTTTTTTTTTTTTCCTCTACATAATACTTTTATATAGGGAAATCTTTGTATATAAATTTCTTACAACACTTTTTTTTAAAGGAGAAATTTTTATAGATAACGCTCAGGTCTGCTTCAAGACTGGGGTCTATTTTATTATTATTTTTTTTTTAATTCTGAAACAAGACAAGTATTCAGACAGTAAAGCTTTTCATATACTACCATCAAAACAAATGTATCAGCTTTTAAGTTTCCCACTATTAGTTCTCAATTTCTTGATCTCCTCTTATAGCACTTCATTTTTCCTGTTGTACCACTCTTTATGAGAAGAAAAAAATAAAGAAAAACATGTATAATATAGTACCTTTGATTGAATAACACGAATTAGAAATTGGAAGATATTATTTTTGAAAGCTATCTAAACTAAATCACAGAATCACAGAATTTCTAGGTTGGAAGAGACCTCAAGATCATCGAGTCCAACCTCTAACCTAACACTAACAGTCCCCACTAAACCATATCCCTAAGCTCTACATCTAAACGTCTTTTGAAGACTTCCAGAGATGGCGACTCCACCACCTCCCTGGGCAGCCTGTTCCAGTGCCTAACAACCCTCTCAGTAAAGAAGTTCCTCCTAACATCTAACCTAAAACTCCCCTGGCGCAACTTTAGCCCATTCCTCCTCGTCCTGTCACCAGGCACGTGGGAGAACAGGCCAAACACCACCTCACTACAGCCTCCTTTAAGGTATCTGTAGAGAGCGATAAGGTCGCCCCTGAGCCTCCTCTTCTCCAGGCTGAACAAACCCAGCTCCCTCAGCCGCTCCTCATAGGACTTGCTCTCCAGACCCCTCACCAGCTTCGTCGCCCTTCTCTGGACCCACTCAAGCACCTCGATGTCCTTCTTGTAGTGAGGGGCCCAAAACTGAACACAGTACTCGAGGTGCGGCCTCACCAGAGCCGAGTACAGGGGGACGATCACCTCCCTAGCCCTGCTGGTCACACTGTTTCTGATACAAGCCAGGATGCCGTTGGCCTTCTTGGCCACCTGAGCACACTGCTGGCTCATATTCAGCCGACTGTCCACCATCACTCCCAGGTCCTTCTCTGCCTGGCAGCTCTCCAACCACTCATCTCCCAGCCTGTAGCTCTGCTTGGGGTTATTGCACCCCAGGTGCAGGACCCGGCACTTGGCCTTGTTGAACTTCATACGGTTGACCTCAGCCGTAAATACATTTTGGTATTTCAGCCCATCACAGATCATGAGCATTTCTTGACCTAAATGAAGAAATTTCACCTTGTGTTTGTTTTTGAGCACCAAGTAGCAAGAAATAAGTCCACACAACCCTTAGATCTTTATTCAGTATTCAAAATAAATAAATAAATAAATAAATAAATAAATAAATAAGAATCCAGCAATGCTTAGTTTTAGTGCTTCCATTGGCTTACCTTAATGGATAATGGCCATCAGCCAATTGGGTTCCTTTGCTTTTGATTTTTGCAAGAGTTTGGTCCTTACTTTGAGCAAGGTAAGTATTTCACCCCACTACATGGAAAATACATAATCAGTGAGGAATATAGAAATCACATACTGAATGTATAAGAGATTATAAACATCAATTGCTTCTTCTTACAGCCCTTGCCCATCTTTTAAGATTAAATTATTATGGAATCTTTGTAACATCTTAATTTTTAGCCAAAATAGAGTCTTTTCTTGAAGGCAAAGGAAAAACATTAGTTGCATAATGTCCAAGTATTTATGTCTTCAAAGATAAGAATTCAGTTAGGCCATTCAGTTCTGTATATCTGAATATATCTGTAGGTTTTCCTATGACTGTGTGAGAAAGGACTGACTGAAGTGAACAGGAAGTTTTCTTTCACATATTTGTGTAAATTAAATCAAATACTTCCATAGGGAAAAATAAATAAATATATATATATAAGTAAAAGAAAAGATGTATGGTATTTCTTTTCATTTTTGTTTAACCAGTGGTCTTGAATATTGTAAAAATATTTTATTTCTCAGACAATCCAACCAGATCACCCTTTCCACCTTGGGAAAGGAGCCGCATTGTTTCTAATCTATCCTGCATCAAGTAGGAGGGTAGCACACAATGCCTTAACTCCCTCATTCCAAAATATTAGGTCAATTTAGTTGAAGTACAATGACATAAAAAGCCTGCTGCTGCTGACTGGTGAAAATAACTTGTTACTGCTTTCTGGTGGAAGAAACAACACATGAATAGGATTGAACTCCAGTAGTTGTAGATATCTAAAAGTTAGATGTTACAGAACCTACATTCTCAATGTGATCAAAGAGGCACTGCTAGACAGCTAGTCACCCTGAAACAGTTTAGACAGCCTTAGATATTGATGTGATAGCTTTGCATTTATCTGGACATTCTGGTTCCCACGTTTGAAAATGCATATGCACTTTATTCAGTAAAGCACATTTCAGCTCCGTTGCCCCAGGAAAAGGAAATCAAATGCAGTCTGTAACTGTGAACCTATGTATATCCTGCCAGATTCTTAGCACATACAATTGCAAGACAAGAATACAAAGGAGTTTATTACAGACCTAGCCTAAACTGTTAAGAATGAATCTAATTCTAGAAAGGCTATTTTCTCCATGTGAACTAGTAAAGACAACAGTAATATGACAGAAATCTGCATTTCACATGTCCACACAAAGGTGATGTGAATCTCGTATTAGAAGGTTAATAGCTCATCTTTAACTGATAGGTTGCTTTCTGTTTATAATGAAACAATAGACTTCAAAAACTGTAAAAGTCATGAAGAGCCCTCCTATCTTTTATCTTAAAAAGCATTTTTTAATCTTAAAAACCATTACATTTTACTGCTAGTCCTCTGCATTGAGCTGGAAACTTGTATTTGATTGAATAATAATATCTACAAGGATATCTAAACTAGAAATGAAGAAAACATGAGATGAAGGGTTCATGACTTGACACTTACTCTTCCAGGTAAATTAGTAATTAATTTCCTTCAGTTGTCTGGGTTAAATGGATACCAAATTGCTCTCTGTACACTGAACATTCTACGTTAGGATAAGGAAGCACTTTGAAATATTCTGCCTATTATTAGAACTTCAAGAAATAGGCAATTACTGTTTCTTTTGGACAAATTCAGCAAACTCACTTTGTCACTAAAAGACATTTCTCAAGATATTAGTACAATTTCATTTGCTTTTCCCCAAAATATTAAAACTCCTTTAAATGACACAGAACTCAGGAAGAAATGAGCCTCTGCAGATGAATTCTGAATAAAAATACTAAGGATGAGGCTCAGGTAATCAACTTTATGATAGACCCATTTTTCTATCAGACTGTTTCAAAATAAAACAGTCTGAAGCATTTGTAATGAAGGTGAAAACTTTGGGGAAAAACAGTACACAAACAGATTTCTGTGTAAAAACATGCATAGTTGTTTGTTGGCGGGTGGGCTTTTTTGTTTGTTTGTGCCTTTTTTTTTTTTTTTACAACATAAGATTGTGCAAACGAGAAACCCTGAGCTGCCTCTGTAGAGAAGCAAATAAACTAAGACATTATTTTTTGAAACTCTTGTTAAGCAGTACTTTAAAAAAATTAAATAAAAGAATGTGTAGGTGGTAAAGATGCATTAAGTAGCTCAACTTTCATTTTCCCTCACTTCAGGTGGTTTCAAAGTTTATTAATTAGTTATGAATATAATTTTATGTGAACAAGTAAAGCTCTTCAAAACTGGTATGTAAATTCATTATTCATTTATAGTTTTTTAAAAAAGACACATCTTTGGACAAATGATCAAAGTGAAGTTCCACTGAAATCAAGAAAGCTGTAGGAATTCAGGGAAAACTAGGCCCTTGAAATAAATTCTAAGGTAAATATAGGAACTTCATTCAGCAAAGCATAAGCAGGCTTAAGAGCGCAAAACAGTGTGAAGCTCTTTTTTTCCCCCATTCTCAGAGATAGTGTATAGTATGATTAGTTTTTGACAACCTTGTTTTCTATTTATTTTTTTTTAATTTAGTGCTACTTATTGGGTTACAGCTTGATACAAACTCACTAGATAAAGAGATGGTGGCAGCAGCTCCCCCTAGCTCCTCACATCATGGTTTTGGCTTGGTTAATTTTCTTCCTAGTATCTGATATGGTGCTGTATTTTGGATTTAGGATGAGACTAATGCTGATAACACACTGACGATTTAGTCATTGCAGAGCAGTGCTTGCACAGAGTCAAGAACTTTTCAGCTTCTCATACCGCCCTGCCAACCAGGAGGTTGGAGGTGCACAAGGACCTGGAAGGGGACAAAACCAGGACAGGTGACACAGACTGACCAAAGGAATATCCCACACCTTATGGCTATAAACTGGGTTAAAGAAGGCAGAAGGATGGGGACATTGGGAGTGATGGCATTTCTCTTCCCAAGAAACAGTCACATATGATGAGCCCTGCTTTCCTGGAAGTGACTGAATGCCTGCCTGCTGATGGGACGGAGTGAATGAATTCCTTGTTTTGTTTTGCTTGCACACATGGCTTTTGCTTTACCTAGTAAACTCAACCCATGAATTCTCGAACCTTTACCTTTCTAATTCTCTCCCCCATCCCATCTGGGTAGAGCAAGTGAGTGGCCGTGTGGTACTGAGCTGCCTGCCAGGGATTATCCACAACACCACTCAATCCTATCCTGACAGTTCACTGTATTCATTCATTCCATTTCTTTTCCCAGAAATGAATCAGTGTGTTCTTCACTAGTCTATTGATTTCTTAATCATAAAAACAAAAAAATTGAGTTCCTTATCATTCATTTCCACCCTTTGCATTTCCTTGAGTCCCTGTTACATTTGGACCCACTTTTATCTTCTTTTCCTATAAAAACTGTAGTCTTTGCATAATTCTTAGTTTTATGACAACTAACATAAGACACTTTCAGACACTTTTCTTTCTCCCAGATGTCGTAGAGACCACTTGGTCAGACTGGATTCACATTTTAACCATTTATATCTTCCGCTAGATTTACTGTTTTCTCATTTTCTCAAACTTTCTTTTCTCATTTATTTTAATATTCACTGTTACCATTATCAGATCTTCCATAGTTCTGTTACCTTTTGTGGGTGTCATTTCACTTCATATTACACTCACATTTTTTCTGTTTTCAAGACCATATATAATTTGTCCCCATCTTGATTTGAACATGATCTATTTTATGTTTCCCCAGGTTTGATTTTCTACTATTTCCCTTTCCCACAATTTGAAATATCCTTACATTTTTCCAAGAAGCAAAAGAAGAAATATATAGCTTCTTTTACAACATTTGGTCCATTACCACCTAAATTCACCATTCCTGTGAATGAACCAAATACTGAAGGGAGGAAGAATAGAACTAAACAAACATAATAATTATGTTCTATGGTTTGTTGTGCAATTTTATTGAGGCCATACAGTATTTTAAACAAGTTTGTTTATTTTTACATAATTATATATGCATATAAAATTAATTTTCTTACATGTTCAAGATGAGGCCAAGATTGTTTCAGAGCAAAAGACAGAAATAATAATTTCCTAAAACTTTTCTAAAGAACACTATCCTGAAGGCCAGACAAAAATATTATTCACAATCTATGGTTTATGGACTCATGGCAAAATCATGAATTTTAAGTAGATGTTGCATAGAAGATACTATAGATACTAAATAACGCTGATTAATGTGTCCTGAAAATATATCAAGCAGCAGATTCTTGTGGATTCTTTAGACATGTATGTTAGCATCCACTATTAACCCGCATTTCTATGCGGGTTATTAGTGGATGCTAACATACATGTCTAAATTATTAATTTATGATCTCCTTTTTTAATCTGTATGTATTGCACTTGGATAAGTGAATATATTGATGGGAACTAAAAAGAAAAAAAAAAATCCAAAATAAATGGGACTGTATGTAGGAAGAAAGATTAAATACCTTTTTTTTTTTTCCTTCCATCTGTAGTTAATAAAAGAGTGGTGTTTGGCACTAAATCTCAAAGGGATTTGGGTTAGAACTTAATTTTGTGGGAATGGTTTTAAAAGGGGCTACAAACAAAAGCAAAGAGCACACTTTTCCATTGTACTCCTTCTTGAACAACGACCCTGCATCTGACTGAGCAAGAAGTATTACTGGCAATCTTTTGACTGAACCAAGGTCTACCTTTCCATAATATCCTTACATAAGAAAATAATTTGACTGTGCTTCATGCTTCTTCTATATCTCAGAGGCAGAATTTGCATCATACTGTACCCATGTAAATGTTGGTCCTTGTAACATTCTTCTCATAAACAGACAGCTGGAGGCAATTATCATGAAGTCTATTGGGAGGGCAGGTATATCTCATAAACTGGAATATACTCTCACAATATGAAAGAGCTGAAAGAAACTTGAAAAATATCAGCAGGCAAAAAAATATTCACCTGTAATTACCTCATAACATTTTCATATTATTTCTAATGGTGGGTAGTACATATTTCTTCTTCAAAACTTTGGGCAAACATTGCATAATAAAATTTAATAATATTTCTGTGATGAAAGGCACATGTCATATATTGAAAAAAAAATCTATTCTTTAATGTAGGAAATAACACATTTTAGCAGGAAAAATCTTTTTTCACAATTTGCTATCTCACTGCAATCATTCAGAGCACATGTAGCTGTGCTAATATACTACTGGTAATGGAAGATAGAAAACATACCCTGTGAAATCAGATTTCACAACTACAGTCTCATCCAATCTTTGAAATGCATTTTAGGAGTATTTAGAAGAGTACTGATGTCTGAGACTGTATTCATTGTTTGTATACATTTATTTATAGGTTCCTATTTTCTTAACCGCTGTTAAAATTATTAATGTCTGTTAAAATGAGCATAGATTATGATAGGAAACTTTATCTCAAGGAAGTCAATGACTGGCTTTACAATATCTATCATCGTGAAGTCTTAAATATTAAGAAAAAGTCCTGTGAATTTAAAGTTTCTATCAAGAAAGTACAGCCAAAGAGGTATCTTGTCCAAGATTTGTTATTTTGCTAACAAGCAGGAGAAAAATACACAGTTTTCAGAGAAATATTTGTAACAAATAATACTACTGCATAAAATCCAATAACATTGCTTCATGTACACCATTATACATATTTTGTGGTGAAGGGCACAGGTAAAAACAAGTAAGCATAATCATTTCATAAGATGACTGATATTCCTTCCCTTACATTTGAAAGGAATTGAATTAGAACTTTCTTTTACACTACATTTGAAATGGACAGAAATACATTTCCCACACCACAAATGGTCTTTAGATTTTATTTCTCTCCCTCTGAAATTTCAGCATTATAAAACATGAGTTAAAAAAAAGGACTTGATTTAGGGACTATCGTTACAAAGAAACATGACAATTGAAATTCTAATCCTAAATGAATAACCTAACTCAACAGGCTTCAAAGACATTACATAGTGAAGTAAATGCTTGTTTATATGAAGTGGAACAACTCTAAATAAGGACCACTTGAGAAGTACTATTCAAAATAAGTATATAGAATTTATATTTACTATAGTATATAGCCAAAATCAACACCTGACAACTAACAATTTTTTTATTTTTTATTTTTTTTTTATTTTTTATTTTTTTATTTTTTTATTTATTCCCCTAAACTGTGACCTTCCAGTAAAGCTCTTAGGGAAGGTTGTTTTATTTATTTATTTATTTTTCTTTTTACTGACATTCTACCATTCTGAAGAAAACAGCTTAAGAAATTTCCAAGCAGCTTTAGATTTCTTCCTTTCCCTGTCCCACTTATATTTTTGGGCACACATGTAAAATATGTGAATTTCTTTGGTCATGTTTCCAAAACAGGAAAAAATAATGTGGACCAATATAACTTTTTTTTTTTTTTTTTTTTTTTTATCCTACCAGAAATGTAAGTTACACAGAAACATTTTACTCTAGAGGTTCAAAGGGTAGGCTTTGCTAAGTACATGTATTCATTGCAGTTCTTGCCATTGCAATTCTTGCTGTTTGTATGATATCCCTGCCCCCTTGAAATTTCTGTTACTAAGGCATCCCTAGGGCCCAAAGCTCTGATCATAACAATTTTAATACAGTCTGCCCTTTTTGCTTCTATAATTTTGCACATTCAGAAACTAAAATACAGATCCAAAAACACATTTGAAAATTTCTGGAACAGCAATAATGTTGCAAATAGAGACAAACACAAAATCAAAAAGAATTATACAAATACTACTATATTTCTGCTATAATACTACTACTTTTTCTGCCTTTACAATCTTAGTCACTTCTCTTTGAAAGACAGCAAGAATTAGGAGAATTCATAAAGGTCTCAGACAAATGAAACTAATCAAAGTTTCTTTACTGATGTTAGGTTCTGAATAAGGAACAGCTAGGGGGGCTGACATAGTGTGCTGAAAAAATGATCCAATATGTATGTTCATATGCTAGGTGAGAAGGTTATAAAGAAGGATTAGGTTAAACAAACAAACAAAAAAAAGTCATTCACTTTTTTTAAGTATTGTGGAGAATCTGTGTGAAGAAATGTCTGTGATGAGATCAAAAGGGAAAGTCAAATGCTCTTGTGGCAGGGAGGCAAGTTCCCTTTGATCAGAAAGATCATTGTTGTAACCTCAACAACAACACTGAGGCAGGAAAAAATAATAATAATAAAAAAAAAGTTCAGAATGTATAACTGGGAAATAAGGTGGAGAGGTACATTAATTTACAATTCAAAGAAGAAGAGTTAGGCACATGTGAAGTGATTTAATTTCTCAGGTTATTTTTTTATCAGTTCTATTGACTTGTGGTTTAATCAGGCAGGCAGCTCAGCACCATGCAGCTGTTCACTCACTCCCCCACAGTGAGATGGGGGAGAGAATCAGAACAAAAAGTAAAACTCATGGGTTGAGGTAAAGACAGTTTAGTAAGACAGAAAACAAATGGATGATGATGATGATAATGATGATGATGATGATGATGATGATGATAATAATAGTAATAGTAATAATAGTAATAGTAATTATAATAAAGTACAAAAAACTGTGGTGGACAATTTAATTGCTCAGCACGCAACAACCAATGGCCAGCCAGTCCCCAGGCAGCAGCTGCTCCCCACCCTCACCCCAGCTAGCTCCCCCCAGTTTTATTGCTTAGCTTGAAGCCATATGGTATGGAACATCCCTTTGGCCATTTTTGGTCACCTGTTCTGGCTGTGACCCCTTCCAGGTCCTTGTCCACCCCCAGCCTCCTTGCTGGCAGGACAGCACGAGAAGCTGAAAAGTCCTTGGCTCTGTGCAAGCACTGCTCTGCAACAACTAAAACATCGGTGTGTTATCAGCATTATTCTCATCCTAAATCCAAAATTCAGCCCCGTACCAGATACTAGGAAGAAAATTAACTCTATCCCAGCTGAAACCAGTACAGACACTCTAAAAAGTCCTTAGGCAGTAATGATTGAGTGCTTGGCATTTCCAAAAACATTTTTTGAAATACATACAGAGCTGTAAAATAGCCAGAACTGTACTAGAGTTTTACCTACTTAAAGGTCAGCACTTCTTTTTCAAGCTTGTAATTTATCTTGTGTCATTTTTGATTGGTGGTGTGGACTGATTGCTTAAAGCAATCTAGTTCTTTAGTAGTTTTACTAGTGTACAGTGCATCTGTCAGATAAGTTCAAAGTAGCTAGCAATCTTGTCCAGCCTAGTAACGCTAAAGAGTGACAAGTTGATTTAATTTGAGAACATTGTGGCCAAAGACAAAAAAATATTTAATCAATTACAATGTTTAAGTTGAAATACAAATAATTAATATTGGACAAATAATTCTTGGATTTAAAAAAATAAATAAATCCATATCACAGTGCAGTAAGAAAGAGCAAGCTCGGAAATCTTTAATTCATGTTTATATTTGTTTATTGGGAATAACAGAGATGGCACAAACAAAACCAAAGAAATGCTAAACAAAAGCAAATTAAAAATGCAACAGAGAAAAATACTCTACCTCTCTAATTGAATTGTATACAACAATTTCTGTTTATGTATTTGTTCATTCATTATCACAGATTTAGACATTATACAAGTTATTTAAATACCTGTTGACTTCATCAAGCCAACTACAGTAAAGAACTACCAAAAGGATTTACTTGTATAAAATATTAATTGGAATGCATTTTGTTGGATTTATAAGCTCCATTTGTGGAGAGTAGCAGAGAGTTACAAAGACATAAAGACACATAGTGTACATGCAGGTTGACAGTGCAAAGGCAGACTTTCCTTTCAAGGATATAACCAACATTTACTTGTGCTGCATTAAAAATTAGTGTATGAAAAAATACAGTGTCAGAATTATGCAACAGATAAATGGAAGAGGAAGAAAGAAAGATGGGACTAAGGTAAAAATGTTTAGGACTTGGGATTCATGGTCTTGAATATGAAAGGAATAGAAACAACTCAGTTTTGTTGATTACGTTCATGTGTAAACCTGAATTCTTACTCATGTCAACTTTTGAATACCTACAAACGTCATTGTCAGTATATAAATTTTCTTTGTCACACTGTATAATGTCTGTGATGAAAGTCTAAGAAATATGCAGATATAAAAACAGAATCCAATATTTTTCTCAGACACATTTTCCAGCTCTCCTGTAACTCTCTTCAATGTCTCAATGATTTACATATTAATTAAAAAATTACTTCATTCATTAAGTCCTATTGTTAGTAGGACTAGTAGGACATTAACTGTCCTAAAAGTAGGCCTTTCTGCAACAAATGTGGTTGCACTTCTTTAGCAGAGAGCAGAAATTATCCCAATATAATTCTATTTTAATATATATTTTTTTCAAAATATACTTTGAATGTACAACTGCCACTTCTCTGTTCTTATTGAGAAAATGGCCTACTACAACTCCTCTGTTTTATGGAGATACTTTATCCTGGATTTTCAGCAAAGCCTATTATATACAGGACTGGGATGAAAGTTTTTGCATTGTCCCTTTTATTGTTATTGTCCTTTAGGATTTTATAATGAAATCTATCTTATATAGATCAGACAATTCTATGTACTTACTGATTTTGCATTGTAAGCAGAATACCAAGGTTATACATGTATTCTGTAATAACAAGAGATTATATTTAACATTGTAAAATCCAGTTACAAATAAATATTAAATGAAATTTAAAGAATTAAAAACAGTCATCAAAGAGATTCCCCAGTGAAGGCAACCACTAAAATAAGATACAAAAAAACAGACTGAAAGACATATAAATCTGAACTGTTATTCCATACTGCTTTGAATGAGGTTACCAAGGACTCAAATACTGCACAGAAGATGTTGAGACTGACTTAAGTGTGGAAACAATTATTTGTGGGTCCATATCTGATGACATACATAAACTCTAAAAGTAAAGAGAAAAGAAATAAAAGTAAAAAGAAGAGTAGGAAGAGGAAGGTGAAGGGGAAGGCGTGGAAAGACAGGGGAAGGCATGGGAAGGCAGGGGAATGAGGAAGTGGAATTTTTTTTCCAATAGCCAGCTGAGAAAAGAAGGAATGAGGTGTGTTCTTTTTTGTACTTCTGGGCATCCCCTACAGTGCAACAGGTGGTTCCCTGTATATTTCTACCCAATAACAATGTTTTATCAGGTCCTTCTTGGTTTCTCTGTGGGTTATTCAAGCTCGTTACACAAGTATTGCTGACTGAAATATGTTTTGATCAGGTGAGAAGATGTATACACTAATTGTTTATTAAATTTTGCATATGTATATTATTAATCATGTTTATTGGTTATTGAAAAGACTTTGTTGACAAATGTGTACTAAATTCTGTTTTTCCCTAGCATAAAGTTATAAAATAAAATCTAAAGCAAAAGTTGAAAAGTCAGGAGGAGGTTGGGAAGAAAGTGTGATTTTTCACATCAATGACAATCATGCCCCACAATAAATTCAATGTAACAGGCGTGAGAATGGTCCAAACAGCTTCAAAGTTTGCCTCTGAGAGACCATGAAGGAAAGAATACTTTGAATTACAAATCTGAGACAATCTGTGGAGATAAAGTAGCTAGGAAAAGCATGTATGTACTATTCTAACATCAGCAAAAGAGTATCTGAGGCAAATCAGGAGCAAATGGGAGGAAAAATTATAGAAGTAGTCTGAGCACATATTGCAAACCTGAATTCACAATAAAGCATAAAACCTCTTTTCTACTTCATGGCTCATCTTGCTAGAAACATCCAATTTCAGAGGACTTTGCTGCCCAGTTTTGCTTTGTCCCTACTTGTTCTTTCTTCCTCTCTGTCTTTTTATTTCTGTTAGTCTGTGTTTTTAAACTATTTCTTCACCCTCTTTTCATCTGATTCAGTTACTTCAGTGTTCCAGCTCTTGCCCCTTTCTCATTTCTCATTTCTTTTGATTTTTTCCCTTTTCCTCACTTTTAATGTATGTGTCCACATTTTGATCCTCACCTCTATCCTGTGCTTTGAGTCTTTTCATCTCAAATGCCAAAGCTCCATTTTCTCTTTGTCATCACAAAATTCTGCCAACTTCTCTTCCTGCCTCCTGTATGTCTCCCTGTATGCTCTTTGGTCTCGCAACTGTTTTTATCTTCATTCCTCTTCAGCAACCCTGCCCTCAGCCTTCCTTCCCTCTAGCCATTCCCTCCACAAACATACCCCAAAAGCAAGGGATTGGGTGGCTCTGTTTTTGAAGTATATTTTGGATGTTCATGTTAGAGGAGTAAAAGTCAAGTGTATACTTTGGTGAAGTGAAAGAACAGGTGTCAAAGAAAGGCTGTGAATGTTTTTAGATGGATAAAGTTATAAATTTAGTTTTTCAGTCTCTTTCATACACAGTACACGAATACAGTAAGAATCTTCAGCTAAATCTCATTTTAAAGTGGGATGGATAATATAGAGAAAATATATATTTACTAATTTAGTAAATCTAATTGAATATTTTTAAAGATTAAAAGATTTCTAAGATTTTTTTTTTTTTTTTTTTTTTTTTTTAAGATTTTTAAGATTGAATACTCTTAAAATCTGGTATGTCTCAATGTCAAACCCCGCCCCCCCCCGAGACTCTGATTATGTTATTATGTGAAGAAGGATAAGAAAATCTGGGGGAACATATAAAATAGATGGTCTCTTAAGCACTCAGTTAAGCTGGTCTGGAGTTATAATGCTGCAGCATTATCTACAGAGAAAAGCAGAGTTGCCAGGACAAAAAGCTGAAAATGGGTGGACACACTGCTCTTATCTAAAGCAATTCATTAGTGTCCTCAGTATTTAGGCAAGCTATAGGAAATGTCTTCCCTTCAGAAACACAAAAAACACAAAAGTAGCACAGAGGAGATGATCAGATTTTCTCTGATGCTGTACCTCTCTCTCTCTCTCTTTCTCAAAAAAAAAAAAAAAAAAAAAAGACAGTTATAGGACGGCTACTCTTATATATATATTCTATTTATACAGATATAGATTTCAGTTCAACAGCCTTGGTAACCTACCATGCCATCCCACTGTAATTTCACTAGGTTTAGAATTCATCTTTCTTCACAATTATGTGCACAGTCTCCATTAATTTCACACACTTTTTATGCATGTAACATAGAAGGCACATTTTTTTTCCTATGTGTTTGGAAAAAAGAGTATCAGGCTGATTCTCATTCAGATGCAAATATGAAACCAGTCAAAATAGCTGAAAAGCTGTAGGCTACCATTGCTGAACTGCGAAACATGTGAAAAGCAGCCCCTTGTTGCCAGTTGTACAGCAAAGGAAACAGTTAAAATATGGTGAGACAGACAGTGTTGTGGTATTTCTCATTATGAAAGGTCACTGCTCAGCTAGTTCGTCACCATTTTTTTGGAGAGAACTGCAGGAGTCTGTGTCAGGGAAAGAAAAGTATTATACAAGAGACAAGAAATATTGCAAAGCATTAGGGAGACAAAGAAAGCACTTAGTGACTTCAGAGAAGCTGCACGGATATAACCCGGGGCAGAGTTTGACTCTGACTGCTTTTATCTGCATATCACTTCACAGTGTCCAGTATGCTAAATGGTTGTTTTACTTGCATGGTTCTAAATCCAGAGTATCTCTACTGAAGACAACTGCTGTGGAACCAATGGGGGTAATCCAGATTGATGCTAGTGTAAATGATATCACACTCTGACCTCAAGTACTTGCTCAGTCTCTGGTAATATATGTATTTTTTAAGTCTTCCTGAGAGTTGATGTTTCTTCACAAAATTCATCTGCACTGATTTGGTAGAGTCACAGTGGTATGCACTAGCATTGTTTTGCTTCTTTTGGACTCTCTCCATCTGTAAAGAAAAAGGCAGGAAAAACCTCTTAGCCATTTGCAAAGAACCAAGGCATCCTGCCAAAAAGAGGGTAAATTTACCTTCTCCACTTTCTGTGGAGAAGGTAAATTTACCTTCTCACAGTTTTCACTTTTCATTATGGAATTATGCATCTTTTGCTGATACTATTCACATATTTCAAAACTTCTTGATGTGCATTTTTCTTAAAAAGGCCAACTAACCCATTGCTTCCTTTTTTTTTTTTTTTTTTTTTTTTTTCTCAAAATGACCCCACCAATAACCTGGTTATTGAATTCCAATCCTGGAATTCATCTAATTTCAGTGAATACTCACTGACAATCATAATTATGTTGTTTATTTGTCAAGCAAGATAACAAAGAAGATGCAGTACTCCAAGAATATACTGCTGCTGTCAATAGAGCTCAGGCAGCTGACCACTGAAAAGGTAAAATGACCCTTTACTCTTTAAAGAATAGTTTTGAAATTCAGCCTCAGACCTCTTGAATTCTGTCACTCCAAACAAAAATTATTGACCTATTTGCCAAAGATGGTGGCAAGTTAAATAGAACAACAGCATTTCTTATTTTGGCAGGAATAGTAACAGGTAGATTCATCAAATCACCCCAGAAAGCAAGTCAGTAGCAAGGATGTCTCCACACCTGCTACTTACTTCCATTACTAAAGCTCTCAAAACGGTTTCACCAGCTTTCAGCACTGCCACAGCTGCTACTTCATGTGCTGAATGTTTTACCTCTTTGGCAGCAAGAAGCCAGATGATGCTACTTATGCAATTTATTTTGCTTGTGACATATACAATATATGACAGGCCTTCTTTCCTCCCCATTACTTTTGTTGCTTTGAAGGACTACTCCAAATCTGAAGGACTTGTTTTATGTCTATTGTTATCAATCTGAATTGCAGTTGCTCCCAGCAGACAGGCCAGTTAGAATCCTATTACATTAAGTTTCCCATATAAACAATTTTATCCCTTTCAGAGATTAAACATAATCCTTTTTTTTTTTTTTTTTTTTTTTTAATGTAACTGTCATTCTTGAAAATAAATTCTTCAAGCTTTGTCTAGGTTCCAGTCATCACCATGCTTAGCCATATTCACTGAATTACCTTCAGTTAAAAACTGCTAGATTGCAAACACTTTGGAAGGGCAGACTTACCTTGTTTACAGAGCACCATGCATACGTGGTATTTAAGGCTATATCAATTACCATTGCAAAACACTATTACATGCTGCCATATAATTAGCTGATGGATCCAGGTCATTACCTGTCCCATTGACATCATAGCTCCCATTCACATTTCTCTACTTCTTCAAACATGCAGACAGAAAACGAGGCAAAGGTTTTTGTTTTGGTCCCCATCCCACGTTCTAACCTGATCTAAACAAGTCTAAAAACTAAGGTGCACATTTTTTGCCTTGTTATGATTGTATATTTTTCTGTGCTATTTTATTTTATTTTATTTTATTTTATTTTATTTTATTTTATTTTATTTTTCTCACAAATATGGGGTTGCTGATTCTGTTTTTTTATACCCTGGTAAATTTGGAGTCCATTCCAGACAAAGTATATGCCATGAAAAGTCTGGGGAAGGAGGCAATTCCAAAGGACTATCTCCCTGTTTTCTTAGTATATAAAGAAAATATACCAGGTATTATCAGACTGTGACATGTCAAAAAAAAAAAAAAAAAAAAAGGTTATTTACTTTAAGAATTTAAGACCCAAAATCATAGCATATTAGTCAACTATCAAAAAAGCTGGGTGATGGGACTGACAACATGAGATAATTCATGAAGTCATAATCTTATTCATGATGTAATTTAACTAGAAGTTTTGGCCTACAAAGACTCTGCTGCAGAAAATGTGAAAAATGAAGTATAGAGATACTGTTGGGTATCTCACTGTCGGGAATCTCACTAATCTTAGAATAAACAAGAATATGTAATGCCATACTTGCCATACTATACGTATTTTGTTAAAAAAACACATTTTTTTACATCTGCTTGATCCTTGCAATATGGATCTTACCTATTGTGGTGTTTTTACTTAGGTGGGCAGCCGAGTTCCACTACAGCTGCTCTCTCACTCCCCCTCCTCAAAGAGGATGGGGGAGAAAATATGACACAAAGAACTCAAGGTTTGAGATAACGGTGATTTAATTAAAAGGGAAAAAAAAAAAAAAAGGCCGTGCAGAAGCACAGAGAGGAAAAAAATAAATTACTCTCTAATTCCCATCAACGCACGATGTTCAGCCACATCCTGGGAAACAGGGCCTCAATATGTGTAACAGTTGTTCAGGAGGACAGGCCCTTCGATGAGGGGAGCCCCCCTTTTGCTGAGTGCATCATATGGCATGGAATATTCCTTTGGTCAGTTTAGGTCAGCTGCCCTGGTGATGTCCCCTCCCCATCAGTTGCCCACCCCCAGCCTGCTGGCTCTTGGGGGCTTGGGCTCATGATGCCAGTATTATGCAGCAATAGGCAACACCGAAGTGATACCAGTGCTGTTCCAGCTACAAGTGCAGAGCACAGCACTGTATGGGCTACTGCAGGGAAAGTTAACTCGATCCCAGACAGACCCAGTACATCTATGCAAAGGAAAATTGTCACCCTCATATAACAATGCTCAGCATTTTTTCTTGGTCCTTTTAGTGTGTTAAATATTAAAATTCACATGCAGAGGACTTGGAAATTAAATCAGATAAAATTTTTAATGTTTTTATGTTTCTCCCATCCACACTATTAGAGTAATTTACCAAATGTCCTTGAGTTCACTTACTTTGTTATACAGTTAGGCTGTAATTTGTATAGTCTCAGGAAACTTCTGATTGGTACAGAGTTATTGTCAGAAAAGCAGGTACATTCTCATAATCTGTTTTCAATAAAATGCACATCAAGACAATTTCACAATGTAGCAGTTGACATAAACTGCAAACAGACATCCTTGATTTATTTTAATTATAGAAAAAGTAGATATTCTTGCAAAAACAATTTTCTTGAAAAATATATCTATTTTTGAATTTCCTGTCTCTGTAGTGTGTGAAGACTATGTCCTTCATATTCTGATTGCCTAACACACTACCTCAATATCTGACCAAAATCCATGTATACCTTCACAATAGATTTCAATCTTGCTGTAATTTGAATATGATAAACAGGGAATATATATTTTTTTGATCCATCAATCTCAACTAATGCTACTTAAGAAGTTCGGGTGAACTAACAGTCTCTTTTTACTATAATATATAAAATATTTTTCAAGTTTTTCATGATTTATCACTGTCTGGTAGTAAGAAATGAGGTTTGCAAAACACAACAATGAATTATAATTTATTAAACAACATATAACAAGTTTAGATACTATACAAGCTGTAGGTAAATTTTCAGAAATTAGATTTTGAAATTGTATTAGTTCTCTGTATAATCAGAAAGCTAAGATGAAGCTTGCTCGGCACAATGCAGGTTTAAGCTACGGATGATATGTAACCTGCAGTATAGATTCCACCTTCTATCACAACCAAATGGCTAAAACTGCGACTTTTTTTCCCATAAGTACATGAATCTATCCTTTGAAAAGTATTTCACCAGCCAGTTTATCATATTACAGGGTTTAAACCCTGTATATACAGGATATATTTAGAAGCATGAAGAACAGAAGGCTAAAGGAAGATCTCAATTCAGTTACTTATAGGAGAGTACAGAAAAGCTAGAACCATATTTTCCTAGAGATGCACTGTAACAGGACAAGAGGTGACAGGACACAAGTTGCAACAAGGAAAATTACAGTTACAAATTTGTAATCGTAAATGTGCTCAGACATCAGAGCAGATGCCTAGAAGGTGATTGAGTCCCCACCCTTTTCTGATATTTCAAAATTGTCCCGTGATTACACGGGACCTCGAGCTTGCTTATCTAATTGGACCTGGTTTGAGTAGGGCTCCTTCCAACATACTTGATTCTGATTTTACTCATGCTCTTAACAAGGAAATGATTAGCCCTAATATTTATGTGAATGAACTAAATGAATCTAAACTGGACCTGAGACATAAAGATTGAATCTGTTCTCCTAGTTCCTGTTAGACATTATTTTAGGAAAATTTCTGTTGTCTCACATACCTTAGATATACTCTTAGATATATACAAACTTTTTCTCCACAGTTCGGCAATGTCTTCTCCCTTTCTCCTTAATTTTAGATCTTGGTAGACACTGAATGAGATTTGTAAGTGGGCTGGTCCCCTGCCAACTTTATGGTACGCCTCTATGGATTCAAAATTTTCTAAAATTTGTTCTTCAGACTGAATTTAGTTCTTCAGAGCAAAAAATTCTTCTATTCAACCATAGTTAAAAAGAGAGAGAAAGCGAAAGAGAGAAAATTAAATGGAAAAAAAAAATGGAGGAAAATAAACGTTTTATTTCCACAATTTTTCATTATCACAGAATCTGTCACCTTACCACAACATCACCAATCCTAATATTTGACAGAAGGTATTGGTAATACAAAGACACAAATGAAACTTCTCAGCTAAGTTAACCTGAGAGTTCAGAGCTTGACATTCACTATGCAATGGAGATGTACTCTATATTTGAAATGATTATCCAATGAAATACACTAAGTCCCTAGAGTGAAAGGGTTTTCTCCTTTTGTTTGTGTCTCTTTTGTATTACAGATGGGCTGTCTTCCAAGTGCTCCTGTTATTGGAAATAATGAAAATTGCCCTTATGTAGGCATGCATAGAAATGAAGTTTGTAATCATCTTTAGCTTTAAGATATTCAAGCCTTTTTGGCCACAGAAAAATATTGCTGAAGGACAATTGAGTATTTTATGAAAAGATCAGAGAAAGACATGAAATAATAGCAACAGTTGAGCACCAGATGTTTAGTTCAGCATCAAGAAACTAAATTACTAAATCTGAAGAAATATCATACTGATAAATTGAAATATCATAAAATCTGCTTAGTAGTAGAAATGTCAGGTAAAATGTGACCAATGTCTTGAAAGAGACTTGGAGGCCATACTCTTTCCTTCAGGCAAGGTCAACCATATGCAAACAATTTCAAACATGTCTAAGTTGAGACCAATATTTAAAAATGCTGGTGGTCTTCCAGCCTAGTTTGGTCTTACACTTAGCTATCATATATTCAGAAAATTTCCAAATTTGTGATTATTTCACATCCTATCCGCAGAAAACATAGAAGGCAACTTTTGCCAAGTTTGTATTTCAGGGTTTACCAAGAAAAAATCTTAAAAGTAATCATTCTCACTTTTTGGCTTTCTAGGATGCCTAAACTTCATGGGTGAATGGTATGATTCAAAATGCTTTGGTGACCATCTTAGAAGACAAAATGGATTACATTAGGCATCCATTTCATCACATTGGTGTCAGAATAAGTACATCATTACTTTATACTGATAGAAAATAAATATTTTCTTTTGTATCACACACTTCCCTATAGTTTATCAAGTACTCAAAAATGCCAAGTATTCCAGATGTTCTCCAGTTTTCTTTCTTAGCCATTCCATTTGGAGTGATGAGGCAAGTTAAAACACAAATACATATTTTCTTTCAACTTTAAAAAATGTTTGTCTTATGTTCTCCCCAGTTCTTTATGTTCTGGAAAGAGAATATATCACTTTAAAATCTGCAGAATTACATTTGATCACAGGACCAACATCGTACCTTGAAATTTCATCATAATATATGTATATGGATGGGAGTTTTAGATATTTTGCTGTGTATCTATAACTTTTTCTCTGATAGGTACAATGGCTATTTTCTTATCTCTGTTCAGCAACCTAAAACCTGAATTTCCATTACCGTACTCAGACTTTATATACTTAAGAATTTTTTTAATTAAATTTTTCTGTAATTGAATCTTGAAGACCAAAAATACATCTGCATTTATAAAAAAGCATTTTCCCAACCATGACTCTTTTGTCTGTTAATGACTTACTAGCTCAACTGGTCCATGTTCTACTAATAGCTCCACAAGCAGACCCCTGTAGCTACAAGAAAAATATGGAGGCCCTGTACTGTTGGTCAAGGTTTGCAGATTCTATTCCAGAACTAAACTGATTATTTAATATCTAATGTGGTTTGGATTAAATATTTGATTTTGATCAATGCGGCCAGTTCACTCAATATCAAAGCCCATGCATTCATTTACTGGCATCTTACTGTTCTGACCTTTCCTCATGTTTTGTCCTTAAACAGCAAAAATTTCAGCACCTGCTTTCATACTGCTAGATTGTCTGCAGTCTACATGCAGTTTATTATGCATGGTGTATGCCTTGCTGGCTCTCAAATGAGAATCCTAATTTCAATATGAGTGTCCAGAGGCTTGAAATAGAGCATGAAAACTGAACACTGGCAAGGGTAATTTTTATGATAAAAAAGTCCATTTACCCCCTTAAGCAAACCTGATAATTTCTACTCCATTGGAATCACACTTTCATATTTGCCTATATACATTCAAGATTTTTAATAACTGCTAAGGGTTACCAAGAAGGATGCAAAACTTAAAAATGTGAAAACAATATTGGGGTTGTTTTTGAATTAGTAAAATTTAAGCAATTCAAATACTAATTTGTGAATCATATAAATACACTGTCTTGCTGCAGAGGATACTGTGTGTGACCATGTGAGGCCATGTGCTTAATTTTAATTTTACGAGAGAAACATGCCATAATCCTAAAGCATGGAATCATAGAATCACAGGATGGTTTGTGTTGGAAGGGACCTTAAAGATCACCCAGTTACAACCCTCCTGCCATGGGCAGGAACACTTCCCACTAGATCCGGTTGCCCAAAGCCCCATCCAACCTGGCCTTAAACATTTCCAGGGATGGGGCCCAGCTTCTCTGGGCAACCTGTGCTAGTGCCTCACTGCCCTTATAGTGAAGAATTTCCTCCTAATATTTAATCTAAATCTATCCTCTTTTAGTTTAAGACCATTACTCCTTGTCATATCACTACCATCCCTGACAAACAGTCCCTCCCCAGCTTTTCTGTAGGCCCCCTTTAGGTACTGGAAGGCTGTTATAAGGTATCCTTGGAGCCTTCTCTTCTCCAGGCTGAACAACCCCAACTGCCTCAGTTTGCCTTCATAGGAGAGGTGTTCCAGGCCATTGATCATCTTTATGGCCCTCCTCTGGACTCATTCTAATACTTCCATGTCCTTCTTGTGCTGAGATACCCAGAGCTGAACACAGCACTGCAGGTGGGGTCTCACAAGAGCAGAGCAGAGGGGGAGAATTCCCTCCCTCAACCTGCTGGCCACATTGCTCTTGATGAAGCCCAGGATATGGTGGGCTTTCTGGGCTGCAGGTACACATTGTTGGCTCATGTTGAGCTTCTTGTCAATCAACACACCCAGGTCCTTCTCCCAAGGGATGTTCTCAATCCATTCTCCACCTAGCCCGTACTTCGTATTTTCCCAAGAATCTTGCACTTGGCCTTGTTGAGGATCATGATGTTCACACAGACCCAACTCTCAGGCCTGTCCAGGCCCTCTAGATAGCATCCCTTCCCTCCAGTGTGTTGACTGCACCACACAGCTTGGTGTTATCATCAAAGTTGCCGAGTGTGCACTCAATCCCACTGGGGATTGAGTATGTAAAATTTCATTAGGAAGTCTTTAAAGCTTACGTATAAACAGTTGAAATTATTAAAATACATCCAAGCCACAGCAACATCCCACAACAAGAGATTCATACTCTCCGAATATGCTGCATCTTCTTGAAAAGTGACGTTTACTATGATTTGGGGAAAAGATACATAAATGGCCTTTACAGCAAATCTCTACCGATTGGTGTCCTGTTTTTACAACTCACCTGAGAGTCATTTCATCATGAAGAAAGCAGTGCTTTTTATACATTCAAACTACAAAGCTTCCTGATATGTGAAGATCAAATTTGTAAACTAATTTGCATCATGGCTTATTCATTGACAACATTTATTATAATTTCAAATGACCGCAGAAAAGAAGCCTTGGCTCATGGCTGAAATTTATACATGACTTCACTCTTCCCAAAACTGAGAACTCAACAAATGGTCAGTATCCAACTGATGAGCTTCAAAGCAAACTCATGGTTAAACCAGAAAAACTTCTTGTGTCTTCCTCTGCAGTAGATGAAATTGGTAATTGCCAGATTTTGGTTGCTGGGTGAGACAAGTCACAACATTTATCACTCCTATCAAAAGTAGATAGTTTGTTCTGAGGTCTGCAAGATACTGCAGGTGTAAAATAACACATGGGGGAGGGGAGGGGAAGAAAAGGAGCATTTTTGATCAGACTTTACTTACTTCCACTGAGAGCTGTGCTAGGTAAGATCTAAACATTTTAATTTTCCTTTAGTGTATTATTAAAAACAAAACATAAACAAACATACAAACAAACAAAAAAAACCTGCTGGATTTCATCCTGTTCCCTTTCCAGTCTTACAGGTATATGAACTAATATATGTTGAAATAATTAACAAAACCTGACCTGTGGTTCTTTATGCCAACTCAACATAGACTTGCATCCTAGTTCGGATCATTTAATAAAATATAATAAACATATAATCGGTGTTACTGGACAAAGGGACTTCATCTTGAGGTTCACTGTCTATCAAAGATCTATCAACAAAAGGAATTTAAAATAGGATACAGCTCTGGAAGATAAAAAAAAAAAATAAATAGAAACAATCCAACTAAGCAATGAACAAGCTTGAAAGGTTTTAAATTATGGAAAGTAGCTGATTGATCTTGACTTCTGATTCTCTCTCACAAAAAAGAATATTACAATAAGGCACGAGTATCATCTTCAGATTTAGACTGCTAAAAGCACACAGTTATTGAGTCTTAAAAAGCACAGCAATTATTTGAGCTTCTAAAGAAGCCAAGACACGTCCCATTTCAGAGAGATTATTGGCATAAATAGCACAAAAGAATGAAGGAGACTTGAGGGGAGAAGAAGTGAAAAAATAGGGAAGAAGTTGAATAGGGAAAACATCTGCAGGAAAAAGCCTTTGTGGAAAAACATTTTACACCTATTGGGATATTATGGAGTCCAAGTGAGCATGTGCAAGTCAGGAGGAGTAAATGACAACAAGGGAGAGAATTACATATTAAAAAAATATATAATGGATGTAACAGTGGCAAAATCAAACAATTACAAGTACAAAATGAGAGAACTCGAGTCTTTGCAGCCTTGCTCTTTTCCCTTGAGGATATGCTTTATGACACAGTCTTTTAATACATAATCACATACTGTATTTTTTCTGCACAGGACCCCTATCCCATTGAGTGAACAGAATAGATGGTGATCAATTAAAAAAGAACAGCTATTCAACATTTTGTTTTACACTCATTGTTCATTTTGTGGGCTTAAGCCTTATCTACTGCACACTATTCAAAGGCTGCAATGAAGACAGAATTATTAATTTCCTCATGGGCTTTTCTCTGGCACTCAGCACTGTGATGCTTCACAAGCATTAATTTATCTTCACAAAGTGTGTTGTGGTGTGAGGGGTTAGTATTATCCCCACGTTACAGATATCAAGCCAAACCAGCAAGACTGTATGAGTAAAAGTACCTGATTATTTACACTCCTAACTTTAAGACCTGGGAACTGATTTCTCAAATTACATAAAGTAGCACTTAGCACATTGACGAAAATATTCCCATTGACTTCAGTTGTAGCTGAGAATGTCCAGAACTACTCAGACAAACAGAAGTCAGAAAAGGCAGAGCAGCATGTAACTACTTCTATTATGGCACAAATGTGGAACTTTGCAGAAGAGATGAAATTCAGTTGTACAGGGCAGAGTCCAAATATGTAAGTTTTATTCTCTTTTTTTCTTGTTTCATTCAGCTCCCAACCTCAGCAATAAAAAGGTTGGTCATATGAAAAGCACCCTAGATTTACATCCCCAGCAGGTCCACTAGCACCTCTGAATAAAGCGTGTGCTCCCAAGGAAGATGCACAAAGTGGTCATTGAATCAAAGTTCATATGTATATGCAATATAATTTGGAACTAAAGTTATCAGGTAATCTGTAGTTCTATGACTTAAAATGCTTGCCTTGCAGCTACAGCAACAATTTTTAAAGCAGAACATGTGGCTCTATTAATAAATTCCATGTTATTTCCTGCACTTTTAATTTTAAAAAGGAAAGAAACAAGACTAGTGTTATGTGACATTATCACTTTGTCCTTTGGCAGAACTTGGAGATTTGCATGGCCTTTGGCTACATCTGCTCATGGCATATATGCTAGCACTTAAGGGATACTGAAGACAGAAACAGAGGAATAAGTCAGATGACCAGTCTTGTTCCATGCCTAATGTTTGCCCCAGTCTTACTGCCTTAGTCAGCCAAGTAACAATGAACTGACCACATACCCTCAAAACTTTATTGTCTTGCACTGAAACAATGACTTTTTTTGTGTTGAGACTAACAGGAGAGTACTCTGTGGCCAGCTCTAGTCATCTGTTGCTCAGAGATGTCAGCCATTGCCACAAAGACTGATTCATCCCTTTAGCCTAGGACTGCAAAATGATTGCTTTTGCTGTAATTATAAGAGGCATATAATTCTGAGAGGCATGACCAAACTCAGTAAGAACTGGATTTTCTTAGACTGAAAAGCTTAAATCTTCATATTTATTTACAGGCTGTTTACCAGTTTGTAAACCTGAGTCCTTGCTTATAAAAGTTAATGGCCATATCAAATTTCATGCTAATTGGGATCAATCAACAGGCAAAAATTCATTTAAATTATTAAAGTTGGCTGAAAAATTACTGCTGAAAAGATCTTTTTATGAGAAAATCATGCAGCTCTAACATTAGATAGTGCTTCCCATTCTGATTTTAATACACTTTCATGAGTAAAAACAGAAGGGATTGGAGAAATTAATCAAATCTAAGACACAATAAGAAAAAAAAAAAAGAGGTGATGGCTCTGGGCAGTTTCCGAATGATATTGTTCATAGGCTGTCTGTCCCATAAACAAATGCCATTCTAAATTAAGAAATTAGTGTCCAGTACCACCTGGGCAGTAATATACTCTCTGCAACAAAACAGAAAAGGATCAATAATGTAGTGATAAATTTGCATCTTCTTTGTCCTATTACCATGTAAAGGAAAGGTCTCTCTAGTATCCCCATGTTCTAATGGCTATTTAAATAATTATTAATTTGCTTATCTTCCTCAATTATTTCACAGTTTCAATGGTATAGAAGACAGCTTACCTCATGGTAAAGTTCTGTACAGTCTCTACTTTTCCATTTTTGTTGTGTCATAAGCCTTAATATTGTATTTTTGCTACATAGTTTTTTATGGAATGGACATACAAGCCAGTTATGCAATGACTACAAAATGATGACTGAGGGCATCCCCTGTGAAGGCATTATTCTATTAAAGATCCTAAAGGATCATTGCCTCCTTCCATGTTGGGAGTTTGTATATCATTGGATTTGCTACACACCAAGCAGTACTGGACAATGTACTAAAAGCATAACTGGTATTCCACGGAAGTATTCCTCGTAGAAACAAGGGGAGAAAGCAGATATATTTCCATCCCTAGATTACAGTGGAGTACACTTTTTGTAATGTTAAGACAAGACTGGACAATTCAGCTTTACTAATAAAACAGAAATAATTATAAAAAAGAGTTTAATAATTACACGTGTCTGAATTATATAAATATTTTCATGTTCCTTGCCTTTATATAACTTCCTATGGTGTTTACTGTCCCTGTGAGAAATAAATCCAGGCTGTCTGGTCTTCAAAACATTCTCTGATATTCAATAACAGAGATTTAATTCTGGTATTGGTTTGGTTTGGTTTGGTTTGGCTTCATTTGGTTTGGTTTGGTTTGGTTTGGTTGTTTTTAAATTGAAATGAGTTATAAGTTCCCTGTTTGACCAGAGCATTGGCCTAGAACACAAAGACCAGCTTCTTTGATATATCAAAAAGATGTAACAAAGATCAGCTAATACATCTCTGGTATTTCATGTTAAGCAAAGGGGAAAAAAACATGAAGTAAAATATTCCTGATAAAAACAACTGAGCTTTGGGATATAAGTGGGCACCATCATTATTACTACTTGTGCAAGGCTGTTTAAAAGCCTAAAACTGGTGATTAAATCCAGAAGACAATAAACTACTGTGAATTGCCAGTGTAGCAAAGTCCTTCACTTCAGATTAATTTCCTGGATTTGTTAAGAAGCTCTGTTTGAGCTAGGCATGTTTTTTTCAAAATTTCCTGTTGGAAAGGATAGGCAGCTCCCTATTCAGCATGCTATTTTTTTGTATGCGTTTTATATATATTTGGATAGCTACTCTACACACTTTGTAGTGATGCTTAAAAAGTGCTATAATGCTTAGCAGTGTGACACCTAAGTCCTGTGGTGTATGCAGTTCTTATCCATTAAAATCATATATTACTTGAATGCATGAAGTGTGCCAACTAAAATTAATTAATGTGATCTTCTTATCACTTTTCTACCACTACAGAACTGCTACAGAACAACTATGGACTTATAGGCTAAAATAAACTGATTTCAGTGGAGCTATGCCTATCTGTAGTAGCTGAAAATCTGCCCATAACTCCCAAGCATGGACAGACTTCAAATGAAAAACTTCTCAAAGAAACTCTAAAGGAAATTTCCATCTTAGAAATATATAGAATAAAATGATATAGTATGAACAGAATATGTAAGTCAAAACTCCACGGTAGTTAGCTTTGCAGGGTATTTGTCACTCAGAACTCCCTTCCTCAAAGGTTTCTTTATTGCAACCATTATTATCACTCTGTGGTAAAACAGCATCTAGCAGAAATTCAGTGTAGCTTCTCAGCTCTGTCGAAACACAAATAATAAGACTAAAATACACGGTGAACTACTAAAAGGTATACTTCAGACAAGCAGTTTTTTGTCTTAAGCAGCCACTTTAAAATATTCTCTGGGGTTGTCATATAATTTTATTTGACATTTAGTTAAAGACCAGGTCTACTAAATTACCAATTTTTCCTCATCCCTTGGGTTGTTACTTAGGACATGTTTGCCTGTGTGATTTCCTGAGTTATAAATAGCCTTAAAGACTTAAACTAAATGTTTGTGTCATTGCTATTAGGCTATATAAAGATTTGCATGCTACAGAGGGACATGCCAAGAACATTCCTCAATTCTACAGGATGATTTTGGAAGTGTCTGCTCTACTCTCTTTAATAAGATACCCTACGTGCAACTTTTCTGTTGACTCAGAGCCACTGAACAGTACTAAGAGCAGTACTAAGGAGACTGTTTTCCAGTTCTTTCTTTAATCATGCTCATACAGCAGAGTAATGCTGTACTGATGCTACCAGGAATTATTCCGAATCCTCATGACCCAAGAAATTTTGTATTCTCTTTCTTCTCCAACTTTCCTGTGCATTCATCTGTGGTCATATACAGTAAAGGCAAGATTACTTGCCTTTTGTTTCACAAAACATTATAGAATCATAGAATGGTTTCAGTTGGAAGGGACCTTAAAGACCATCCAACCTCCCCACTATGGGCAGGTACCACTAGACCAAGCTGTTCAAAGCTCCACCCAGCCTGGTCTTGAACACTTCCAGGGATGAAGCATCCACAGCTTCTCCAGGCAACCTGTTCTAGTGTCTCACAACCCTCATGATGAAGAATTTCTTCCTTTTGTCTAATCTAAATCTACCCTTTCTTAATTTACCCCTTGTCTCATTACTACACTCTCTCTGATAAAGGGTCTCAGTCCATTACCATATTTTTGAACTGAGAATCTTGTATTTTCTTTCTTATTTTTAATATAATACTCATCACATTTTTTCACTCTTTTCACTCCTCTGTCTTACTAAACTATGCATACTAAGTTGTTCCTTTTTTACAGGACTTGAAATTGCAAATGCTTTGCTAATATGCACTCTTCCCTGCACAATATCAGCATGTCATTTCTCATAGAAAATGCTGACAATCTTGTCAATCTTAAACATTCTCTCTCTCTGAATACAATGTAACACTCTATCACTCAGTGATAGTTGAGATAATACCCCAAAATCAATCCAAATTAACTGAGGTTGCATTAGTACTTTATTGCTGAATTGGTCTTACAAAAGTGGTGATAAATATGCACTGATGTACAACTAGAATAGATGCACATGTACATGTACAACTAGAATTGCATGTAGTCATACTGATGTACAACTAGAAAAAATGTTGGTGAATCATACTTAATACTTAAAGCATAGTTGCAGTTGGAGATTTTTGTTTGTTTGTTTAGTGCAATTATTGGAATACTATCTTTTTGTAAAGATTTGTCTCAGTACCCTGAAACTTATACTGGGTTTTATTTTATTTCATTTTATAATCATATGTTAGGCTTAGCTGTTTCTCCTATCTCCCTCACTTAACAAAGTCTAAATTTTATATATATATTTTTTTTTCAACTTCCTGATTAGAATTGGTTTTATTTCCCTCTAAAGCTTTCAAAGGTTATGAAGTTTATTCTCTTCACTGCAAGGCAAAAATAAACCTTTGTGCTTTTTTGTTTGTTTGTTTGTTTGTTTTTTCTGTTTTTCTGCAAAGATCTAGTTGCCCAGTCACCAAGCAACCCAACTGGAAACATCAGTCAATGAATCAGGAATTTGAAACTAAGCTTCTCTAAATCCTTACCAGAACTGTGTTATCATAGTTAAAATAAAATTTATGAGAACAAAAATTAAAACCTGGGGTTTGTAATATATATGAGCTTCATATATCTTCTCAATATCTCTTATTCTAGTGAATATTTGATTGTTTACACAAATTATGGGAAAGGCACAAAGCAAGACCGATAAAATTCCATTTGGAGTAGCCAGAAAAGCTAGACAGGATATGTCTTGGAGATGCAGCAGTTTCAATTTCTGCTTCAATCAATTAGTAGTGGGTGGTTTGTTTTTTTTTGTTGGGGTTTTGTTTGTTTGTTTGTTTGTTTTTGTTTTTCTTTTTACTCAAAAGAAAAAAAAAATGAAAAAAAAAGAAAGAAATTTAACAGCAAACAAGACTAAAGGAAGCCCAGTCTAAATATTGGTATTATACTTATGAAAGACGTTATGAAGCAAGTTTGAAGTTCCCAAACTAAAGCAGACAGAGCAAGGATTTAGCTTAGAAACCTTTCAGCTACTTACTGCAGTGTCATATACCAGAAGTCCAGATCTATATCTTACACATCCATCATCTTACTGGCTGTTTTCACTAAGATTTACATGTGTTTTGATTTTGATCAGAAATTCCATCTTGAGTATAAGACACATTTTTGCAATTAATATTTTTAATCTGATTTATCAAATCAAATACTCAAGCAAAGCTTTAATACAAATAAACTGAATGTCAGAATAATAATAATAAAAAAATGTCATCAAAGATTTCTAAACCAGATGTTCTTTTGTGAGCATCTTTAAAGCACAGGAGGATCGCAACAACTCATTCAGTCATTCACGCTGTGCCACAGCTCTGTATATCCTTCAAGAATGACATTTTATAGTATGAGAAACATTGTCCTTCACAGAATAAACAAGGACATAAGAACTCTGATACATCTCTCCTTGAGAATACCATTCTTACTACGGAGATAAGTAGTGTCATCTTTTAAAACCAATCCATATTTCTGTAGTGAAAAAATATTTAGTCCTTCAGAAGGGAAGAAGGGGCAGGTTTGTTGACAGACTTTGTCCTTCCTTCAGTTCTTCCATCAGTTTTTAGCAACCTTTGCTGAATTCCCAAATTTTGTGAGTGTCTGTAGCTGATGCCAAAAGAGAGTATGGCATGGTCTTCCAAAGTCAAAAGGATGTAAGAGTACCAGAAAGAAGGAAAAAAGTACATATAACAAACATGTTGTTCTGTAATTCTCATGCCAACCATGTTTTACTGCACAGATAAACCAAGAGATTTTTCAGGGCTAGTTATATTAGATGAGTTTTCCAAAGTCAGTTTGGAAAGATCATAAATCCAAGTCAATTCATGCGTAACAAAATCACTGCCAGATAGATGAATCTTTAAACGCAAAATAAAAAAGTAAAATAACCCCCCATAATTCTAATTCTATTTTGAGGTTATTTTCTTTTCTCTTAACTTTTTTTTTTTTTTTTGGCTTAGTATTTATTGACATGGTTCTTTTCCATAAAGTCTTTACAGACACCTTTTAGGAATAAGTGTGTCCAGACAAAAAGGGCGCATGCATAATCAGTGCCAAAAGAATTAATGAAAAAAAAAAAAAAGTAATTAATTTATTATATATTACTGTTATGAGAGTGATATAACTGTGGCTTTGTTGAAAAACAAAACATGATACAAAACATTAATAAGTATAACTGGCAACAGATAAGGTCATGATATGTTCAATTGTAAGCGCTTCTAGCAAGTTGCTAAAATTATCCATTTATCACAAGATAGTCTTTTTTATCATCTTGTTTTGTTTTTGTTTTTATTATCTGTCTGTCTTGCTCATATTACTGTCTAGTGGGTATAGCCAAAGACACTCTTATCTTGTTTATGTTAATTCTTTTTCCTCGTTTCAGACCATGCTGACTGTGTAGCATCAAATGAAAAACATATTCCTGAGACCAAACCTTCTGCTACTTGATGACCTCTTGGTCATGAACAGCTCTTGAATTCTAGAGTATTCTTATGTTCTCAAAGAAATAAAGACTGTAAATTATATGATATCTCCTTTGAATTCTTTCCTGTGTATTTGAGCTGCAGAGCATGACTAATGCCTGCTTTGGGCCTACAAAGTATTTCCCTGCAGATATAAAGTGAGCATCTCTCTTCAGACGTACAAGATGTCCCACCATCATAATAAGGCATATTTATGTAGCCTTGAGGTGTAAGGTACAGTAGAAACTTTTTTTTTTATTATTATTTTTAAGAATGAATCTCTGGAGATCATCCAGTCCAACGTACATTTCGAAATAAGGCCAGCTTCAATATTATATTAGGCTGCTCAAAGCTTTGCCCAGTCAAGTTTCACAAATCTCCAAAGATGGAGATACACAAGTCCTCTTCAGTGCCCTTGTTGAACCCTGTAAGGTTCATTCCTTAGTCATTCCTTAATCTTGTCAAGGGCCATCTGTATAGCAGTCCTTCTCTCTGGTAAATCAACAGCTCTCCCTGGTGTCATGTATATGCAAAGTTGCTGAATTCCTTCTCATGTTCTAGATCATTACTGAATGTGTTAACAATTACTGGCCTGTTACCATCCCCTGAGGAACAATACTAGTAACCAGCTAGCTGTCAGTCAGTCCGACTTTGAACCTTTGATCTCAGTTTACTAAATTTACTAAAATCTAGGCAGTACTTTAGATACCTTTGTCAAAGGGGTTATTGTCTGAAGTGGCATAGGACTTTTTATCTCATGCAGGGAGAAGAGCATTTGAGATTGCATAAAACATCTTATGTCATGTTTTAAGGAGACTGTGGGGATATGCAAGTCTCTTCATGCAGTGTTTCTGGGACTCATTATGTGAAGTTTCCAAAAGATGGGGAAAAGAAGGAATCAAGTAGATTGGGGAGGAACAAGTGAGAGAAAAGTGGATGAAAGGACCAGTCAAATACAAGTAGACTATTGATCGGTATACTTGTCTGTCTAAGCCCTGCATTTCCTCACTGCAGCCTGTCCTATGTTCTCATTAAATTCTGTTTCTAACTATACTCTAATCCTCTTTTAACCATCTTGACTGCATGGGATAGAATGCAGAAAAAATATGCAATCTGATTCTGAATGTATGCCAAAATCATATGTTTCAAGTAAAAAATACGCAGGTTTTGGATAAAGCATTCAGAAAAGATCATATTTGCAAGAAAAAGCTGTAACAAGGATACTAAAATGATAATAAGTATTTATAGAAGACTCTGGTTACTCAACAGATTATTCATCAATGTACTTTTAAATGACTATCTTTCTCTTTATGTATATGTTTTGTTTGGTGTTCTATTTAACTTCATGAAATACTTGTTAAATAGTTGGTTAATAATGTTGATCTGATTAAATAAGACAAATGTTAACATATTCTTTTCTCCTTATAGAGAGAAAGCTTTTCAGTGTTCAGCAATTTCTGAATAAAAATGCTAAATAATTCATGAAGTATTCAAACTAATGTTTGCAAATATATTAGTAATAGGCTCTGACGTAATACAATACACTCTCAGATATCCAATTAAGTGAATTTAGAATTCTTTGCAGCAATCCCAGTTTACCATTGGATTACAAGAGCTTTTGGACAGTGACTCCTTCAATCTGTTACTTACTAATTTATCTTTGACTATTAAAACAGAAGAGCTGAGTAAAATGTGTCTCTTATCAGTTTTGAATGACATAAGCACCTCTCTTTATATATGAGGTTAAGCTGTTGAATTCTAAAGGATTTGTAGGTGAACTGTCTTTAAGCAGTAGATAAAGAAAATTAAAGTAATCTATGTGTAAACGAGAAAAATATTCTGAGAACATATGGAGATAAAATTGATCCAATATGCAGCCTGTATAGACAGGAGATAATGGGAAGTACTTGTGTTTTACTTTTTTTCCCTGTAGCTGCCTTGAATTCCGGAAATATTCTGTTTCTTGCAGCTTCTTTCTTTTATAATGAACAGTCACATTTTTCAGTTTTTCAGAAAATTCAGAAAACTAGTTCTACCATTCTAAGGCTGCTACATGAGCACACACACACACACAAAAAAAAAAAAAAAAAAAACAACACAACAACAACAACAAAAAAAACCATACAAAATCATAATATTTTCATTTGTCTGGGAATTGTAAAAGTGTCATGGGAAATACAATTGAAAACAGCATTTTGCACTTTTGATGTGACTTTGTGTGATACATTCCATGGTGAATTCTCACATGAACTTGAGATTCAAGGCTAGTTTATTCTCTGCTTATTTGCAAGCAGAATATTTAAACTATATGGTGGGATCTGCGTTTGCAGGTAACAGTGTAAATGTTTGTCATATCAAACTCCCAAGTACATACCTGTCTATACATTATGTCACAACAGCAAAGTTCAGGGCAGGCTGACCATGGCATTTGAAACAGTCATTCCCTCTGTGTTGTGGTTTTTCTAATGGGCAACTAAAAACCACCACAGTTACTCTCTCAATCCCACTGCTCAAAGGAAAAGAGTGACAAAATATGATGAAAAAGGGCTCCAGGGTTGCAATAAGGACAGGGAGACACTCACCAATTACCATCATGGGCAAAAAACAACTCAGCACAGGGAGATTTTTTTTGCTAACAGACTAAAACAGTGAAAAAATAAAAATTAAACTAAAAACACCTTCCTCTCCATCCTATCCAGTTCTGCTCCCCCCAAGGAGCGCAGGGGAACAGGGAATGGGAGCTGTGGTCAGTCCCTGATGCTTTGTCTCCGCCGCTCCTTCACAGTCACTCTCTGATCCTGCTCCACGTGGGGTCCCTCCCACGGGATGCTGTCCTTCCTAAACTGAGTCTGGGGGCTGCCCACAGGCAGCAGCTCTTCAAGAACTGCTCCCACATGGCTCCCTCTGTACCATGGGGTCCATCCATCAGGAGCAAACTGCTCCAGCACGGGTCCCCCATGGGTGGCAGCTCCCCCCAGAGTCCCTGCTCCTGCGTGGGCTCCTCTCCACGGGCTGCAGCTCCAGCCTGGGGCCTGCTCCTGCAGGGGCTCTCTATGGGCCACAGCCTCCTTCAGGCCACATCCACCTGCTCCACCAGGGCCTACTCCACAGGCTGCAGCATGGAGATCTGCTCCATGTGGGACCCATGGGCTGCAGGGGTACAGCCTGCTCCACCAGGGACCTCTCCACAGGCTGCAGGTGAACTTTTGCTCCGGTGCCTGGAGTACCTAGCGAAGTACCTTCTTCTGCAACCTTGATGTAGCCTTTAGGCTTGTTTCTACTTACATTTTCTCACTCCTCTCTCCTAGCTGCTGTTTTTTTTTTTTTGTTGTTGTTTGTTTGTTTTTTTGTTTTGTTTTGTTTTTGTTTTTTTTTTTTTTTGTTTTTCTCTTTCTTAACTCTGCTGTAGCAGAGGCCCACCTAGTGTCTTTCCCTGTTTCAGCTCTGTCCCACAGAGACCATCTCTGCAGCCCCTCAGCTACCAAAACCTTGCCACATAAACCAAATACATTATGCCAGTTGCTGATGGTATCTGATTCATTACGAAAAATGTGAGAAAAAAAAAAAAAAAAGGTGTGTGTGTGGGGGGGGGGGGGGATTGTTGCGATACCCCAGATTCACAGATCTTGGAGATACCATGTCTTAGCAATCATATAAATGCATAGAAGATGACAGAATGCTGTCTTACAAGGAAGCTATGCTATGGGCATCTATTTTGCTTTGAATATGAATCAAGTATGAATTAAATGCCACTTTGTGCAATCTAATATACCTCAGGGAAAAAAAAAGCTCTTACAAAGTATCTCCATGTTCTAGCAATAAAAGTTATCATTAGATGCATACTGTGTAAACATTCAGTTGAAAGAATGGGTTTTCCCAGAAACAGAGATTACTTTCCACTTATCCCTTTCAAAAATCCGTATCATGGTTCAGCACATATCAAAATAACCAGGGAATATCTTCCAGAGAGTGCAGAATGTATAAATAATTAGAAAGCTGCAAATTTTCATAGATTTCCACCTTCCCCCTCCCCCCCCCCCAAAAAAAAAATATAAAAAGAGCATTTAAAGGCTGCACTTGTCTAGTTTAAAAAAAAAAAAAAAAAAAAAAATTATATCCCAATATCAGCTTCCAAATGATTAAGACTTGTATCTTTATGTTCATATAACTTTGAAACAGAAAGTATTAGCTCATTATTCACTACAGACTAGTTTCTGAAAATATAAAGAATATTGTCTCTACTGGGTCAGTCTTGCACTGAACACTTTGCTACAGAATTTAATTTACTTTAGATCAATAACTTCATTTTAACTTTCTCAAAGGCTGCAGCTCTTTGGGCTCAGAGCTTTATTGTGGACCTGTTTCTAAAATGGTTATGTTGGACATTTGGCCACAATCCTAAAATAAGATCTCTTAGAGTCAACACAAGGATCTAGATATAGTCTCTTTGCTGTTAACTTTCTTACTCTACAAGCAAGCTAATATGATTCTGATTTATTTTTATCTTATAGGAAACTTACTAAAAAGTATATGATAAGTGTGTAAGGAAAACCCGCTGTGACAGTTCTAGCTTATTTGGTTAGCATCTATGAATAAATAAACAACTGAGCTGGTGCCACCTTTTATAGCTATTCTTTTTCTCAGCTGGATGTTAACAGATTATCTTCTTTTCCCTGAGCTTTTCCTTTTTATGTGCTCTAGACCTGAATTAACAGGTCATTATTTTGTGATTTTTTTCCACGCTGATGGTACAGTGCAGTAATTGCACAGGCCAGCATACACATTTTAAGGCTTTTATTTTGGGCATTTTCAGAGAGAAACAGATTGGACTGTGATGTGTCATTACTGCAGTGTTACTATAAATAACACTGCAAAAATATTACTAAAAAATGAACCTATATGGGGGGTGCAGAGGTTAAAAAGACTTTGAAGATTCCTTTATTGAAAAGCAACCATTGTTCATTGTTCCATTGGAATGCACTCTAATATGAGTTTAATAACTGAGGCTTCAGCAGACATCAATCAGTTACCTTCTAGTTACCTTTCACATTTAAAAATGTGATCAGTTTGATCTAAACTATTGTAATTTGTCAGGAATTTTGTACAAAACCTAAATCGGAACAAAATAAGCAAGATTGAGAGAGCATGACAATATTGGGCCTTAAGGGCAATATGTATGTTAATTAATTTTAATTATGTTTCTAAATTTAATTACTTGTTTTAAGGTGTCCTGTTCACCAGTAAACCAAAATTAGTAAATAACACTAAAGACAAGACAATTATTCTATGGTTATAAATGTTGAATAAGGGCATCTCCTTTAAAATTAAGAGCAAACAAATTTTGCAGGATGAAACCAGAATCAATATAATCTTAGACCTCAGAAGTGCAAGTAGGGCTAAGTAACAGAAACCGTTCATTTCAGTTTTCCCTCTGCAAGCTCCAGAAGGGCACCAGCTTCAGCAGGATTTTGTCCCAGGATAATTTCTGCTCATTGAACCAGTAGACTGTTTATGGAGAAGCTAGAAATGTGGCAGCCTTTTATTTTTAATGTTCTTTTTGCAGGGATAGGGGTAATATTGAATGAGAGCAAGATGAAGAGCAGATTTAGGGTGATAACATTGCAAACACTGTTGCTATTTCTACCAAAAAAAAAAATGAAAGGACTATGTGTTTTTGTGGTAATAGGAGGAAGAAGGAATAAACCTTTAGGAATGATAACAAGTTCAGGAAAGCTGAAAATTGAGAAAATGGCGAGATGGCAGTATGCCAGTTAGCTAAAATGAGAATATTTTATTCAATATCCATAAGTTTCCCTGTACTCCTTTCCTCCCAGTTTGCACATGTACAAATTTCACAATGAAAAAACTACATTCACTGCAGTAATTGTTAAATGTTGATATTTATATTGATCTAATACCTCCTACAAGCAATAACTAATAGGTCTACCTTTTGTACCCTTTTTATTTTTTTTTAAGGGAGAGAGGTTGTTTTTTTTTCATTTATTTGTTTTGTTTTGTTTCATTTTGGTCTTTAAGCATGGCTGCTATCCAGTGTTTATTAAAACAGTCCTATTACAAACAAACCGAAAGAGCATGTATACTCTTGGATTTTTTGGACTCACAGCTAGCTGAGTGTAAGGGTGAGTCCTTCCACTGTATACGCAGTGGGTTAGGTTTTAATTCATCTCAGAGCTGCATTACTTGCCCTGTGCCCTTTATAAACGTGAATTTCAAGTACTGGAGAGTTGTTTGTGACTCTATGTGTGGCACACTTCATCAAAAAACAGTGCTGTGCATTAACCCACCCACTCACCATCACCTTGCATGTTAGCATAGTGCAAGTTAAGAATTAGCATGAAAAAGAGTTCTTTGTCTCCAAAGGAAGAATTTACTTCAGGTTTTGTTTTATGCTAATTTATTTTATTTTTCAAAGACTAGGTTATGGTTTTTTCTTCCTTGGAATTTTGTTGTTTATAACTTTCCTTTCTAAAATCATTTGAACCTGTAAAAAAATCATATCACCATCCTGTAGTGAAGAGAGAATGTAAACCTCTGAGCCGCATCTATTTTGAAGTTTGCATTGCGAAGTCCAGTTCTGTTAAAGTGATAAAAGGCAGGAAGAAGAGAAAGAAGCAAATAGCCTCATTCCTTTGCAACAGTTAAGGTTTTGTAGATGTGAACCACTCTGTAAATGTGTTCATAACAGTGCATGAAATCATTCTTCACTGAAGATGAACAATATAGGATACTTGCCAAGACACATTTGAAAAGGAACCCTGACTCTCATTAATTCTCTTTGGGTAGCAGGTATCTTCCTTTGAAAGGCTGATTGCTTTTATGCATTTGAAACTGTACCCAGATGTACTTTTATGTGAAATAAAGAATCTATATGCAAAATCATGTTTCGTTTTAAAATATTAATCTATTAATTTTGACAAGTACTAGGGACCTATAATGTAAAGCAAAAGAAACTTATTAGCAATAGACTTCTGAAAGAGAAACTATATTTCTCTCTTTATATTAACCCTGAATATTCCACATTTTTCTTTTCCCCTTTTTAAATGAATGGTGCATTGTAAGTGTACTGTTATTATTGGGATGCTTTTTACCAAATTAGAGTGTTATATTACACCTGGAGGCTTTGGAACTTTCATCAACCACACTGTCTTTTTTAATTGCTCATCATCTGTTAGCTTCATTTTACCAACAATATTATAGCTCTATTCTGGAAGAGTACAAATTGTCTAAAGAATTGCCTGACTAGAATTAACATAATCATTTCCTCCATTTTTATTCATATCCCAAAAGCACAATTGAAAGGAGTCATTTGGATCACTGTTAGTAAGAAGAATCATATGTCTAAAGGTGAGACTAAGTCTATGTTTAGATATACTGAAAAGGACTTTCATTTGTTGAGCAACATCTTCTTTTAGCTTAAATGGCATACTCCATTTTAATTTCCTATTTTTTCTAGAGTTTCTGCTCTAGTAGATTATTCTTTTAATTGAATGGGAAAAGAAAACCAAGATATCCAACAGTGCCAAAGAATGGAACATAAAAAATATCACATTTCTTTTCCACTCTCCTGCTCATTTTTGGAAGAAAACATTCACCAAGTATCAAATCCAATATAACACCTCAAATATACATACCTGAATACATGCTTAGTTTAGCTTGATTACTTTAACTTATCAGCGTTAAATTTATTGAAGGAATTCTTTTCTCAGTAACACTATACATACAGTAGGGTGTTTGTTGAACTACACTAGGGTTGTTGTGAATACTCCTAATTTCTTGGTGGGAAAGAATGTAAAGCCAAATACTTTTTTTTTTTTTTTTTTTTAAAGCTGCTGGGAAGGCACTAAGGTTTTTCAAAATGTCATTGTCCTGCTGCCTACATACCCTGGAAACTATTTAACAGTGCATGGAGAAGAAAGTAATAGAATATTGGATTAATTGTTCTTGCTGTTACTCAACCATAATGAGGTCTGAAACACTTGAAGAGATGGCAGGTCCCAGCTGGATAGTACTGTAGCTTAACCAGTAACAGCTAAGGCAAGGAGCCAAAACAGACATGAGCTTACTCAAATCAGAAACACCTGAAATAGAAATAAAAGAGGAGTAAAAACAGGCTTGCAGCCAGAAGCTTACTCAGGACTACTAACAGATCTGCTGCAGTCAAATCTGATTTGTGTAAATACTTCTTTTATTTAATTTCAACAGTCTTTCTATGCTAAAACAGCCTTGCTGAAAAATATTTAAGCTGGAATATAACAAAGTCTGTCTTCGTACTGTATTAAGGTTTTGTCAGTCTTGCTTGAAAAAAATATGCATTTTTTTTTACCTTTGATACTACAGGAGATAATTTGCAGTAAGAGAAACTGTTGAATGAGAAGATATGATTGATAAAGGAAAAAGGTCAGTTTCTTTATAATTATTACACACAGAGAAAATATGAAGAAAGTGAACTTGTACCACATTGCAAATAAAACTAGTAAGTGGACATTTTAATATAAAGCTGTTTTTTTGTTTATTTTTTTTAAAAAAAGATATATTAAGTTGTACATAACTATGTTCTCTTTGTTATTATTTTAAGGCACAGAAATATTATATAATCCTATTTGAGGTACTGGTCTACAACATTTGACCACACTTACAAGTACAAGTGTAAAATCAATTCTCTGCACTCCCGTTTATCTTCGTACTGGTGTTAGTTGGCTCTCTAGCAGAATGACTCTTCTGAAGAGGTAGTTATTTCACTTCAGAGTGGCATTTCAGAAGACTTAAATGGTCTAAAGAGATGGCATGTGACCTTTAGGAATATTTTAGGTCTGTTTTCCTTCTGAAGAAGAAGAATTTAACCCTGTGTGGTTGTATTTGTCCCTTACTACGTTCTTGAGCATCTCAAAATAATATGACATTTTCTTGTTTCAAAAATATTTACTGTCAACCAGACTAAGTGTTTTTTACTGTGGATAGAAAATTAGATTAAATCTACTAATCTCCTGCTTTTTTGGTGAACATTTTGAGAATATTAACTTGTTTCATTTATAATTTTGCAGGTCATTACCGGAACTTCAAGTTTTATGATTTTTTTAATCACTGTTTCTAAGATAGTTGGTATTTGTCTAATGAAATAATAACAGAGGTCTTGAATTCCAGAAGTTCTGCTGAGTAACACTCTAGTTTAGAACAACAACAACAAAAGTAAACTAAAAATTCTTCAATATACGCCAATCAAAACAATCATCAGTACTTTAGAATACCTACCCCCAAAAAAAAGAATGCCTCAGAAATAAATTCAGACCATGAAAAATGTCTTAAAGCACCTGATGATAATAGAGATCAATATCTAATGAACCCTGAGCAATGCACTATTACAAAATTTGGCTACATAACAAATTATAATGGATAACAACAACAAAAACAAATAAATATAAGGAAATGCTTGACATGTGCAACCGAAAGTAATATAGAAGGAATAAAAGTACATCATCATACACAAAGTATGTCTGGATAATAACTGGATAAACAATCCATCAGAGATCTGAAAACAAGAAGAGTTAAAGAATCAAAAGTAGTGCAGAAGCTGACCACACTAATGGGGGTATTGCTAAAAATTCCTTAATTTACTTTGGCTATATATTTTTATATAGGAGAACTGAAAACTTGTAGGGTAAAGGTAAAAGTTCTTATGTTTTCCAGAGGATTCTTGCAGGAGTAGTAGTTTCACTTATAAATTACATCTCATTGAATTCTCAGCATTATCAGACTACAGTGAATTGCACAGATCAGCTCTGGTATGATAAAACATAAAGAAATGAAATGTATCATTATGCATATGATTTAAAGGTTTTGTAGTCTAGCCCTTACTTATTGTTATGCCATTTTTAAACTACAGCCTGACAGGGCAATTCAGACGTTGGATTTTACAGGACTAATATAGGCCCCGAAGTAGGAAGCTCAACTCCATTCATAGGAAAAAAAAAAAGGCTTCTTCAGGGACTAACTGGGGATTTTAAATCTGGTGTGCTAAATTGTTCTCTAGAGCATCCCCCAGACAACTGTGTATAAAACAGGTTTCCTGAAAGAGGCAGCTATATTATACACTAGTAGCTATGCCATGCAAACATCTTTTCCCTTTCTGATTAAAGTTTGAATTAAACTAATTCAAAGTGGCTTTCCAAAGTGAAACTATTCTCAAGCTTCTTTCATATGAAAACACAACACAGAACACAAACTTCCATTTTCCTAAATGGAGAGAAATCTCCATTTATAAATGTAGCTTAGATACTCCTGCTTACAGGAATTTACCTTAATTAGTATAGTAATGTCAGCCTTAGCTTTCAAGTTCCTTTAATTTCCTCTCCTGTTAGAAATATTTCACAGAGTCTCACACATTTATAAACCCAACTGACAGTTTAAATACTTTCATGGTTTTCCCATTTATTCTTGTGTCAAAACTGTCCTTTTACACTACAAATTTTCTGCCTTCTAATGAAAAATAAATAAATTAAATCCCCCCTCAGCATATGCTTTTTTAGATGTAACAATTTCCATAATCTTCTTCATCTTAGCCATCTAAGTGTCTTCTCCCTCTATCCTCAACCTCATTGTCCTATGTGAAAGAAAAACATTTCTTCCTTTATTGCAATATCTAAATCGTCTTCAGTCTTGACTTCTTGTTATCTGTGCAATGCCTGTAATTCTTGCATCTCTATTTACATATTTCTTATTTTTCTATTTATTTATACTGAAAAAAAGCTTTTTGTCTCTGTTTTATTTGCTATAAACATATCAATCTTTTTCTTTTATTCATGTTATTTCTCTACTTTTTGAATTCTAGGCTGTAGCCTTCAAGGTTGATCAAATTTTTTTCATTCCTCAAAATCTCTTCTCATTGTGATTGAAGCACATGCTTATTATAAATCTCTATCGGGCAGAAAAAAAGAAAAAAAAAGTGTTATGGAGTGTCAGAACATGTTAAAAGATATGTTAGAAGGTTCTTCTAAGTCACAGGAAGAAGCAGTAACCCAATCATATTATGAAGATCAGTATTCTCTCTTGCGAGTGAGTGACACTTTTCTGAGGAACAGAAGTGGTTGCACTTAAAACATTTAAATTTCTGTTGAAAGTAGTCTGTGAAACCAAAAATAGAGAAGCAGAGGCATATCTTGGGACAGGGAATACTTGACATTACAAAGAACAGCCAACAACAAATTCAGAAAAATGTTGTGGATGAGACTGACAGCCTTAAAAATATGGTTTTAATATATATATCTTGCAGAATGGGGACAAAAAAAATAATGATTGCACCAGGTTATGCAAAACATTCCACTAACCAAGTAGCCTCTGACAGCAGACAAGCTTGGTTGCCCAAGTAAGGATATAAGACTTGGTTAAGAATATGGTATTTCCCCTTGCTTATTTCCTCCATCCCCATCACTTGTAATATATTTACTACCTCAGTCAGGGGTATCTGATAGGCTTTTATTAACCCTCTGTATACACCTGTTCCACATCCTTGTACAGATTCCCTTTGTCTGACTTCTGTCAGACTTCCGTCCTTTACAAGAGTCTGGTATATTCCCTATCTTAAACACACACAACTTAATTTGCCCCTGCCCTTAACCCCTGCCATGATATCTGAGTTCGCTTTGAATCTGAAATTCTGAGCCTTGCCAAGCACCCTAAAAAATTGTGAAATGGTGCCTAGTTTTCTGACAGTTTGTCCTCAGGGCATTACTTTATCCATGTTGCATGCAGTCAGACTACGACCCTTATGCCTCGACAAGAAAATAATTGATTTTGGAACAGATGTGCTCTGCTTACACTCTGCTAATGCTCCTCTATTAGCCATGATAGAATTCACCAAATGCATGTTTTTCTATAGAACAAACGTGCATTTACTCCACATGCACCACAGCACAGAGCTTCAAAGACTGTTGATGCTTCACGCAACTCAGCAGGGGATTATAAAGTGTCTTGCCCAACCCATATCCTCCATTTATTTCGCCAGGTTCTCAGAGTATATTAATTACCTAAACTTTACTACAGTGATAAGGCTACATCAGTAAATGGTGAGCATTTCCTACATCTTAAGGAAGACTTCTTGATCCTTTCCCAGGCTGGATTTTTGAGAGAACTTTTGTCCATTTATCAGTAAAACTATTATCATTATCTTCAGCCATGATGAAATAGAAACAAGTCCTAAAGAACTGTACTTCTATATGATCAAAAATCTCAGGTGGTGCAGTCTTTCAAGCACTTTGTTAAGATGCCTGACACTAAAATGAGTAGTAGTCTGCCGTAACTCACTGTCACACACTGCCTTATAAATTGCACACTTATTTCAGATACAAGAGCATCAGCAGTGTGGCTTGTCTTCCTCCCTTCCTCCCCCCATTTTTTTTTAATGATCCTAAATTATGTTCAAATGTCATTTAGGCAAAGTTTCCTTTTTTAATTTCTTTTTGTTATCCATATAGAAGGGCTCCCATGAAGCAGACAAGCATAGTTCACTAAATTGGAGAATCCTTATCAGTTTAACCAAAGCTTGAGTCTTTATCTATTAGTGAGGCATGAAAGCCATAATCTGTCAGTGGAGTTTCTGGCATTATAGTCACTATCTCAGCAGTTCTATGTCAGTTCACTTTTTCCAGGTATTTTAAGCTTTGTAAAGTTAGAGTTAACATGGTCGTTGTAGCATTTCTTCAGATAAAAGTGTATGAATTTTCCTATTCTCAGTCACTTTACTAACTCAAATGAAATACCAGAAGTGCGCAATATTTACCAGATACCAGCGATGTCTTAGATTTCTGACCTGCAAAAGAATTCTCCAATTCCAAATGTCAGTCCTTGAAGTGGGCAGAAGCCAAGAACACAAAATTATTTTCAATAGAAAAAATAAGTATCTTCTTTGTAAGCATTGAAAGATTTGAGTCACGACTGTGTTACCCTTACCTGGGAGTTTGGTGATTCTTAGGTGCAAACATTTAGGGCAGGAGCCCAGAAAGTCAGTTCAGCACACTTAATGTATCTAACGCGTAGTTAGCCTAAACACCATTGTATTAAAACTCCTTAGTGAGTGACACTGGTTCAACCTCTGGAGAGCAGAGTTAAGAAGGGGGGGAAAAAAATGCTGTGCAACAGCAGCCAGGAGAGAGGAATGTGAACCAGCCCTGCAGCCCCCAAGGTCAGTGCAGCAGGAGGGCAGGAGGTGTTCCAGGCACACAGCAGCAGTTCCCCTACGGCCTGTGGAGAGGCCCCTAGTGGAGCAGGCTGTCCCCCTGCAGCCCATGGGTCCCACATGGAGCAGATCTCCATGCTGCAGCCCCCCCATGGGTGGAGGAGCCCCCGGTGGAGCAGGTGGATGTGGCCTGGAGGAGTCTGCAGCACATGGAGAGTCCCCACAGGAGCAGGCCCAGTGCCAGAGCTGCAGCCCGTGGAGAGGAGCCCACGCAGGAGCAGGGGCTCTGGGGGGAGCTGCCACCCGTGGGGGACCCGTGCTGGAGCAGTTTGCTCCTGATGGATGGACCCCGTAGTACAGAGCCATGTGGGAGCAGATCTTGAAGAGCTGCTGCCTGTTGGTAGCCCCCACAGGCTCAGTTTAGGAAGGACAGCATCCCGTGGGAGGGACCCCACATGGAGCAGGGTCAGAGAGTGACTGTGAAGGAGCTGCGGAGATGAAGCATTAAGGACCAACCACAGCCCCTATTACTGCATTCCCCTGTGCTGCTCGGGGGGAGGTGGTAGAAGAGGGTGGCTGGAAGAGAAGGTATTTTTTGTTTGTTTCTTTGTTTGTTTCTCAGTGCTCTGTCTTGTTACTCATAGGTAATTGTCCTGATTTAACCCAGCCGGCAGCTAAACACCACACAGCCATTCGCTCACCCTCCCCCCTCCCTCTCTGGGACGGGGGAGAGAGATGGAAAGTGAAGCCCGTGAGTTGAGATAAAGACAGTTTAATAAGACAAAATAATTAATAATAATAACAATAATAATAATAATAATAATAATAATAATAATAATAATAATAATACAATGATTATAATAGTACTACTAATAATAATGTGTACAAACAAGTGATGCACAATGCAATTGCTCACCACTCGCTGACCGATGCCCAGCCTAACCCCAAGCAGTCCGGCCCCCTCCCCCCGGCTAGCCACCCCTATATATTGTTTAGCATGACGTCAGATGGTATGGAATACCCCTTTGGCTAGTTTGTGTCACCTGTCCTGGGTCTGTCCCCTCCCAGCTCTTACTGCACCCCCAGCCTGCCTGTTGGCAGGACAGAGCAAGAAGCTGAGATGTCCTTGGTTTGGTATAAGCACTGCTCTGCAACAATTAAAACATCGGGGCGTTATCAGCACTCTTCTCATCCTAAGCCAAAACATAACATTGTACCAGCTACAAGAAGAAAATTAACTCTGTTCTAACTGAAACCAGGACAGTAATAAATATTATTAATCTCCCTATGCTGAGTCTGTTTTGCCTGTGACAATAACTGATGAGTGATCTCCCTGTCCTTATCTCAACCCTTGAGCTCTTTTCATCACATTTACTCCCCCTTTCCCTTTGAGGATGGGGAGTGAGACAGCAGTTTTGGTGGAGCTCAAGTGCCCAGCTGGGTAAAACCACCATGCCTAGATAACCTAAAAGCTTTCCGCAGTCCTAAACTTAGGCACTCTACATCCTTATTAATATCCTTCTGGAGAATTATGTACCTATGTCCTAACTTACTCCGTTGCCATCCAGAGTTTAGATGGTAGAGGATGCAGCACCTATGTTTGCCTAACAGCCCAAGGTTTTCTCATCGGCTGTGCTTCTGTTCTAGAGAGACAGGCCCACCTCAGAGGGAAATTGAGCTTGTGAGGAGGGGGAAGGCTAGAGGACAGCAGCTAGAGGAGGAGGATACACAGTATTTTCTCGCCCTGTTGAAGTTGGCAGCAGGAGAAAAAGAAGTCATAAAAAGTCAGATGGAGACTAAGCAAGCAAAATGAAGACAGTAGTCTGTGGAAGAGGTATGGGATAGGCAAAGGTCCGGATATGTGTCCTACTTCCAGGATTTGGTCTTTCTTTTCCTCCAGTGACTGTGTGTTCACAATATGTAAATATTTTGGCATTACATAATATCTGTCCACAGCACTTACTTGCTTCTGCCTCTCATGGTCTTACTACTTACACCAAACCCTAGTAAACACATGAGTTTGCACATCATTATTCATAGCAGGTTTCTTTATGTCTTCAAAAATCACCTCACACCTCAGAAAGCATTATTCTGGAGATGACCACATAATACAACATAAATCAGGAATAACAGAAACTGAGTTAAAAAATAACAAATAAAAGGTTCTGATGTAGGAAGTCATAAGAAATGCCCACTGAGCTGATGAAGACCAATTCTAAATATTCTTAGCTGAAGTCATTGACACTACTTAATTCACTACAAACAGGCCTAGTTGGATAAGGGTCAGAGTGAATAAACACATTCACATTGCCCCCATCAGTATCATTGTAATCTAGCCCTATTAAATTATTATTTTCAGTGTAACAGGATGGCTTTTCAGTGGGGAAAACTAATAAGTTCTGGCAGTTTTAATCTTTTTATTTGTTTAATTAAGTTAGAAAATACGGCCCACTTAGCATTTTTTCTTATGCTCTTCCCTGAATTCTTTACAATTTTAGAAATGATTTTCTGGTATTGTACCCAGCACTCTATGCATTGTTCTACTGTAGACCTTGTCTCCCTAAAACCATTCACTCTTCCTCTTTCTGGTGCCATAAATTGCTGTCTATCTATACCCAATTTTCTGTTCTTCAATACTCTTTCATCACAACTGATTTCCAAATATCTCCTTTTCATTAAACAGCAATATTTCAGATTATTTTGCCTTCACTGTGTAACAGTATTTTACCTTTTTCTTGCCATGCAGAGTTTTATTTTGTAATTTCTCTCCTGTATTTCTGATGTTTTGAGATCTCCACATATTAATTTTGTGGTCTCATCAGTAATGCTACACTTCTCAGTTCAGTATCTTCTGTGATTTTAATTGATTCTCTATGTCTTCTTCATGATCATCAGAATAGTTTTATTATAAGAAAAAAAATATTAAGTTTATATCTAAGATAAAATATTTCTGGTTTGTCACCGTTTATCAATGTCTTTCCTCTCTAATAAGAAGTTCATTTTCAAATATACTCTTGAAAAACCCACACCCATGAAAAACCCTACATATGCCTGCTTTACTGAAAAATATAGACTTAGGCATTTTTGCACAAGCAATTTACCCACACAAATAAATTTCTGTAGAATTAATACTAACATATTTTTTGGTTGTAGAAAAAGAGCTTTTTTTTTTTTTTCATAACTCACATAGGTAAACTGTATGAAGCCAGATTGAAAGAGTTGATAAAAGTCATTAGCACTTTGCATTGCCTCTGCTAATTCTGTGTATTGTAACCACATATTTTTAAGCACAAATAATTCTGAAAACTCTGTCTAACTGAAATGACCAGAATAATGGTAGAGTCAATAGTGTAAGTGGAATAATTGCTCAATTTAGCATGTATTTCTACTTCAACTTCTCAATCAATATCTGTGATTTTAAAATATATTTTTTTTAAGCATCTACCTGGTAATAAACATAGAAGTAAGGTCCTACAAGGGATGAGTAGATTTGCATTATTAGGGGTTGCTGAGAAATCTATTTTACTTGTTCCATAATACTGAAATTATTTGTAATCTTTCAGCTGTTAATTGTAGTTCAGAGAAAAAGACTAAAAAGAACCTCAAGGACTATGCTCAGAAGCTTGCAGCATGGATATTCAGTAGCTATGGACTTGCCTTAACTATCAGTTCATCTTGGCTTAGGTATTGGAGTGGAATTCATTTAATCCAAAAGTCTAAATGCTAGTTTTTCTTCTTAGAGGAGAAAGAAATAGGGAATCTCCAGAGGGAAGTTTAGGTGATTTATCTGGAGACAGATTCAACATCCTGTGAAGATGCCTATCTCTTTCCATAGACAATAGAGGAAGGCAGAAAAGCTGGCTTAGACTAAATGACCAGCTTGGCAAATTTTACTTAGGAGAGAGGACAGACACTTCAGGTATAGGCAGGGACCGAGAGTCACCACTGTATGTCCTGTCCCATTAGCCCTTTACTCTGACATTGTATTGGTACTTGTCAGAATGAGTGAGGACATCCGAATTTGTTTTGCAATTTTTACAAATTACTGCAGAGAAGTCCTTGGAAAGCTCTGATTTTCTACGGGTCAGTGGCAATTCTTGCCTGATCCTTCCAGAGGCAATGCAGAGCTAAGCTGTCCATAACCTTATGCTGTATCTAAACAGCACATTTCAGCCCCTGGGTAATAACAATAGCAGATGCTTATTATATTTAATTATTAACCATCAACTCTTTGAACTTATCACCTTAGTCTCTCAGCACCTGCATGATGGATGGCAAAATTCCCATAATTTCTGGTTCCATCAGTCAGTAAGTAAAAGGTGAGCATCTGCTAGCGCTCACCAGTCCCTCAGGATATATACAAGTATCATTATGATTGTAACTAATGGTGTTTTACATGAAATGAGTTAGGGTGAAAAAGGCATGCTAGGTTATTTTACATATATACAATGTCAGAGTATTTATTGCCCTGCATATGGCAACTTTTAAATATAAATAGATAATAACAGTGGATCATTTATTATTACATTTAATATTTATGCAGTGACATAAATTTACATGTCCTTTTAAATGCTTTTGCATTTTAGACTGGCTCAAAACCTGAGGTACACTTGCATCCTGGTTTAAGAAAGAGAAAGGAAGGAAAGGTAGGGAACCTGTGTGGAAGCTGTACTATACCCTCCTGTCACTACATTTAGAGTTATGCCCTCACCACACAGGGAAGGAAATCCTATTTGAAAGTGAAAACAAAGAAGCCAGGTTCTCACAATGCCATACAAAACCTGGTAAATTCTGCTCAGGGCACTGCAAAACAAAACATGGACTGCCTTCAGGACTTGGGCTGCTAATATGCCTGTATTAGCATCTAACACACAACACCACTTTACTGCATTTATCTCTTCAGGTTGGAATGCCAGTAACCTCCTCTCCTGTACCACAAAGTAAAGTTTGGAAGGAACTTACAGCAGTAGCCAAAGAGCCTCTCACAGCTCAGCCACAGGGGAAAGTTGGTTCTTATGTACAATGCATTATCAACTTTATCATTTAAAATCTGACTTTCTTGCAAAACACTTTTTATAAAGTAGGCCAGAATAATGAAGCAGTTAGCATAAGTGTCTGCTGGGATGCTTTCAAGCGATTACCGCCATGTTCTCTCCTAAGGCTACCCCCCTAAAGAGAAGGTACTGCTTCTGGGAGAATATCATATTCCCTTGACTCATGTATGATGTGAAAATTATCTGGAAAGTCATATTCGTTATGTCTCACAGGACTCAGTAATGAAGCTTGGAATTCATGTGACTGGGGAAAAGGTCGGTGTAATGGCATATTAATATACCAAAGATGTGTTCCCAGAATTTGGTGATTCGTGAGGAGTCTCCCATCATGCTAAAATAGGAATAAAACTGTCACTTAAAATTTGAACAGTAATCCTTAAATATTCCGCATAAGTCATTGCTGGGTACAGAACAGAACTGTGCAGTCTATTCCCATTCACACATGTACAAACACATTCACACAGAGATCAAAACTGGAAGTAAACTACTGGTATGAAAAAGTGCAATATTAGGAAAACAATTCACCGGACTTGTTCCTCTTACAGTAAGGGTGTAAATGCATGCAACCTCTATGACTGTCTACCAGATATGCAGATACATGTATGTACAATCCATATTGAAATTGGCATTAGAGAACAAAGAACAAGTTTTAACTAGAAGCTTGAATATGTAGGTTGATAAACATATGGATAGTCATGGAATGTCTGACTTTTACATCCAGAAACATACGAAAAAAATGTGTTTTTACTATGTGTTAATTTGCAATCATTTTAAGTGATACAACTGTATCAAAATCACATTTTGTGATTTTTTATATCCACCATAATCAAAATTGTTAAAAATTCCCCAAATGAGGAGATAGTGTATGTGTTTCTTCAAGTGTTGAGATATTTGGAAGCCAGTTAATAAAATAACCTAGGTAAGGACCTTCTTCAAAGAGGTTATATACTTCTCTGTATTTCTGAAACTCACTTTCCCTGTTGTTGTTTTTTGTTTGTTTGTCTGTTGTTTCTTTGTTTTGTGCCAGGTTTTTTCCTGTAATTTCGGGAACACCTGAATGAGTCCAAGTGTAGTCCCGATCTGCCATTGAGGGACACCTGAATGAGGCAGACACCCTTTTGCAGAATACCATCCATAAGGTTCCCTGACTGCGAAACTTCTGTTCTGTGCATTGTTATATGCAAATTTCTACATCTCTCATAAGTTTTTTACTCCATCTGATGAAAGAGAAAAAGAGGATGCTTCAAAGCCACCGGTAGCATTTTAGAAGGTGCCTAATAGTTACAGATCAATTGACTATGTGGCAATATTTCAGGTTATGACATAGTCTTTCATTGTGGTTTAGCCCAGCAGGCAGCTAAGCACCACACAGCAATTTGCTCACCCTCACTGGGATTAGACGTTGGAACAGGCTTCCCAGGGAAGTGGTGGAGTCACCATCCCTGGAAGTCTTTAAAAGACGTTTAAATGTAGAGCTTAGGGATATGGTTTCGTGGGGACTGTTAGTGTTAGGTCAGAGGTTGGACTCGATGATCTTGAGGTCTCTTCCAACCTAGAAATTCTGTGATTCTGTGATTCTGTGGCACAAGGGAGAGAATCCAGGAAAAAAAAAAAAAAAAAAAAAAAAAAAAAGAAATGAGGACAGTTTAATGGGACAGAAAAGGAAGATAAATATAATGATAATAATGATAACAGTAATAATAATAATATGTACAAAGCAAGTGATGTACAATGCAATTGCTCACTTCCTGCTGACCAATGCCCAGCCCGTTCCTGAGCAGTGGTCCCCTGCACTGGTCCCACTCTGGCCAGCCACCCTGTACAATGGTTTAGCATAATACCACATGGTATGGAATGTCCCTTCGGCCAGTCTGGATCACCTGTTCTGGCTGCCCTCCTAGCTCCTTGTGCACCTTCAGCCTCCTTGCTAGCAGGGCAGCATAAGAAGTTGAAAAGTGCTTACTTAGCGTAAGCATTTCTCTGCAGCAACTAAAACATCAGTATGTTATTAGTGTTATTCTCACCCTAAGCTCAAAACACAGCACCATACCAGGTACTATGAGGAAAATTAACTCTGTCCTAGACAAAACCAAGACATCTTTCAAAAGTAATTTGATGGCAATATATATGTATATTATGAATGTCCAGAGCAAGACCGGCAATTAAAATAGTGATTTTAACACAGTAGTGAAAGTATGTGTCGGAGATCCTCTGGATACATGATAGGATTCATTTCTTTAGATATAACTTCTGAATCTTCAAAAGGTGTTCATGTGCTCTCATCATTTAACCCACATTGCAACCTACTTTGAAACTTACTATTACATACTGGAAAAACCCTGACAAATATCTATGTAATAAAGCCATCCAGATTTTAATTATTTTTATTTTATACAGTAGCAGTAATATCAATATTTCATTCATATTCATTTTGATCAGTTAGATATCATAAAATCAAAAGTGAAAAAATGTTTTTTTCTTTAGTATTTGTCTTCTTTGTACAAGAAGCTGAATTTGTACAAGAAGCAGGGTTTGTGTTTGTATTCTATAACATGGCCCATACATTTTAAAATCCCAAATCTGGGAGCTTTCAGAACATTCCAATTTTCTTGTTTTAATTTTCCTGTGTTGCTCAGTTCTCTGAGGATCCCCAAGCCATACAAATGTAATTTCAAAATAAGTGACAGTAAATCTAAATTTTTTCCACACTAGAGTTTATGCCAGTAGATAAAGGAGACTATCCAAGGGTATATGGATAGATTTGCAGCCTGAAATTTAATGGATTTTTTTACAGTGTCTGACTGCATGATTTAGAAGTATCATTTTTTTCCAGCAGTTTTTCTACCCATCTTTCCCTGCTAATGCTTAGTCAGAGAGTTCATAGTGTTTAATTGAAAATGGAGTGACAAGTCTTTACAGCTTGATCGAAAACCAAGAGTCAATGAGAAGACATCCATTGACTTCACTCAGCTTTAGAAAGCTCTATCAAAATCTTGATGTGTATTCAACGTATATTTATTGACATCATTTAAAATTCCTTCCCATCTCCTGTTATCACACAGTCTTATCTAGATATAGAAATGGAGAGCTTCAGCCATTCTTGTCTAAGAAACTAAGTTTATTTTCCCTTGTTTTTTGCTAATCTTATTTTTAGAAAAGTAATTACATTATGGCAATAAACATTTGCCTTTATTAAAAATAAAATCTCTTAGACTTATTAAAAGTAGGACCACAGAGTAGAGCACTACATGATCCCTGGTACAAGAATGAGGTTCTTTTCTAGCCAGCTGCTGTACCTGCTTGTCTTCTCCCACAGTTAGCAGCCTGGGAACATCACTGCAGTTACACTGCTAGCATGTTCAGTAGTTCACCATTAAACTGCAGAACTTCCAATATTTATTTGTAACATCTGCATCCAAGAGCTAAAACAAAAATAGAGAAGTGGTCCTAACTATTTATGATTGTTTTGGTGTGCAGGATCAGACTGAAGGGTTAACTGAGGACAAAATCTGCATCTTGTCCGTATTATTTGTCCTGCAAAGCAGCTCTTAGGTACTTGTAGTTGGTGCTGCTTAAGCAAAAATAGTCCATGTTTCAACACAAAGTCCTATCATGCTTGCTTACTGCATACATTACCACATTTGAGCTCAAGGAAACACAACACTTCCCCAGTTTCTGGTCTTTTAGAAGACAATTCTGCTCCAAGGTGTGATGGTTTCACTTTGGACTCTGCTTCTACACAGTGCTGGACATCTGCATAATGACATTCCTCCCAGTCAGTATCAAAGGCAGGTTTTATAGCCAGATATCACCACTGACCACCCAGTTGATCAGTTGATGATATCACAGCATACATTTCCAGCAATTCCAGGTAGCATTGTCCTCTTAGTTGCTGATCCATGCACCCAGGCTCAATATGTCAGTTGTTTGTATGCTCCTGTTCATTATGGCTTATCACATTCAGACCCTGTCTGCATTGCACTTGGCTTTTCAACAAGGCAAAGCTGTGGTAATCATGTGCCAGGCCTCTGCCTACCTGATAAACTAGCTGATTGCTGAAAACATCTATCTACCTGGACTTCATGGCTCTATCTATATACAAGCACTGCCAAGCCCCTGCTGCTATCTAGTCAAGGCACGCAAGCATTAGACATGAGAATAGTCAAAAACAGATTAACTAAAAGTCATAGACAGTGGAAAAGTTATCAGTAATGATTTTTAATATCCTTCTGATATGAAAAAAAGGTTTAAATGAGAACATGACATGGATGGAGAAAGATAAGTGGGTTTTTTAGAGGCAAAGGAAGGGAAAGGTTGTAAAATGAAGAGAATGAAGCCAGACCTCCCTCTGTTTATGACAAAATAATTTCCATTCAAATCTTCGTGGCAGTCAGGTGAAGTCCAAGCTGACTGGAAAAGGGGAAACATCACTTCCATTTTTAAAAAGGGTAGAAAGACCCAGGGTACTACAGACTGTTGATCCTCACTTCTGTGCCTGGCAAGATCATGGAAAAGATTCTCCTGAAAGCATGTACCTTAAGGTACATGCAGGACAAGGAGGTGATCTGAGACAGCCACCATGGCTCCACAAAGGGCAAATCCTGCCTGAAAATCTGGTGGCCTTCTGTGATGGAGCGTCTATATCAGTCGACAAGGGGAGACTGACTGGTCATCTACCTGGACTTCTGTAAGGACTTTGACACAGTCCCATGCAACATCCTTATCTCTAAATTTGAGAAAGATGGATTTGAAAGGTGAACTGTTCTGTGGATAAGGAATTGGCTCAATGGCTACATTCCATGATTCACAGGGAGATCTCTGCTTCACCATTCGAGGACTGACAGAAATTGAAAGTCCCATCATCCCATTTTCAAACAGTAAAGCTGGCTGAAAATAAGACCCCCCGAAAAATAAATAAAATATTCCAAATTCATTAAAAATGCTAACCTTCCCTTCCCTTCCCTTCCTTTCCCTTCCCTTCCCTTCCCTTCCCTTCCCTTCCCTTCCCTTCCCTTCCCTTCCCTTCCCTTCCCTTCCCTTCCCTTCCCTTCCCTTCCCTTCCCTTCCCTTCCCTTCCCTTCCCTTCCCTTCCCTTCCCTTCCCTTCCCTTCCCTTCCCTTCCCTTCCCTTCCCTTCCCTTTTTAATAACAGTTGTGGCACTTTACATTAAAGAACTACAACTACCAAGATTCTCCACACACAAATAGTTGCACTGAGCTCAGCTGCTAGGGAGTTTTGCAGAAAGAAAAGATGTTCTTGAGAGGATTCTGGTCTACTTTTAATGGTTAAATGGTTAATACCATTGCAGATATGGCTTCCTGTGCATCTTTTCAGAGTGAGAAGAGGAGAGGGGAGGGGAGGGGAGGGGGAACTATATATTTGTGTACTAATGTAAACACAGTAGGACATTGCCTTTTGACACTTCTGTGGGTTCTTCTAATGCAAAACCCTGTAACATCTTAGCAGCTAGAATGAAATAAATGGATGTTTTCCTGATTTTATTTATGTCTACAGTAGGACCTCACTAATTCGTACCATTGCATGGGAAGACCCATTGTAAATGACAGAGTAAATGAACACTTTTTGGATCAGAGTTTTAGTCATTTATTTCCTAATTGCCATTTGTTTTCAGCTATTTGTGGCAATAAATCATATTGCTATTGCTATTGCTACTGTTTGTTAGTAGCGCTGTTGCTACCTCAGTAAAATTCAGTCCTTTAAAAAATATATCAGTATTCTAGTTAAATGAATATCTTGTTGGTGCCTAGAAACAGAGAAGGACTAATTAGTGAAGGAATCCTTTATAGTGCTTAGGTATTTTAACAAAGTCATTAGGAAAATGAATATTCAAAAGTATGCTGGTCAGATGGCAAACATACTAATAAATGCTTCAGAGCATGGTGTACATGTATAATCTAATATCATATTAATAATATTATGTCTGAATAAATCTTATTAAATCTTTATTGGAATAAAAGAAAGGGATAGTTATTATCTTAGGCTGAAAGTGTATTTCAAAACACAATTTATTTTAGGCACTTCCTACTCACAAGCCAGCACCCATACATGTATACATTCAGTGTTACAATGTTTTTCACTTTGATCAACAGCTAGCACATCCAGTAGAAAAATTTTGAAGTTTTGCAAAAATATTTTCAGTCACTGAGTTAGAAAAGTATTCAAAACTGGCTTATTTTTAATTTCTGACCTTTGTGTAATCAGAAATAAATTGTTTTACTCAATGATTACAATCTTCACACCCAAATTTGTACCCCTCTCCACCTTTCTATGGAGCAGAAATAACAGAAAACACTGCCAATTCTCCAAACTATTTTGAGTGGTATGACTGATACAAGAATAAGCTCATGTTGACTCTTAGAGTGCCTCCAGATAGCTGTATAGCCCATATTCAGAATATTTCCATGGAACCTGCTCTTCCATGCTTTTTTACTCTAGGCTACCACTTTTGTAACAGCCTGCAGAATCTAGCATGTGTTTTCTGTTAAATTCACAGCTCATCTTATTAGTGCAAGTCAAATTAATGGTGGTTTAAGATAATATGTTGTGATTTTGGCTGCGATGGAGTTAAGTTTCTTCATAGGAACTCACACATTGCTGCGTTGTGGATTTTTGATGAAAATAGTGTTGATAACACACCTATGTTTTAGTTGCAGAGCAGTGATTGCACAGAGCCAAAGACATTTCAGCTTCTCACCCCACCCTGCCAGCGAGAAAGCTGGGGTTAACAGGGAGCTGGGAGGAGACACAGCCAGGACAGCTGACCCAGACTGACCAAAGGGATAGCCCATACCATATGGCATCATCCTCAGCAATAACAGCTGAACTAAAAAGAGGGGACATTTGGAATGATGGCATTTATCTTCCCAACAAACTGTTATGCATGATGAGCCCTGCTTTCCTGGGAGTGGCTGAACATCTGTCTGCTGAAGAGAAGGAACATATGAATTCCTTGTTTTGCTTTGCTTGCGCTCATGGCTTTTTTTTTTTTTTTTTTTTACTGAGTAAACTCTCCTTGTCTTATCCCATGAGTTCTCACACTTTTACCTTTCTGATTCTTTCCCCAGTCCCACCTGGGGAGAGTGAGCAAGCAGCTGTGTGGTACTGAGCTGCCTGCCAGTGTTAATTTGCAACATAGGTACACCTGTAACTTGGAATGGCTTAGGAAATGGTAGATATTTGCCATTGTAACCTCTCCAATGTGGACAGTAGCCTCTGGCAAAAGAGCAAAGGCTATATTTGAGGGCAATAACTTCTTTGTTATTTCACTGTGAATCACCAATGGTCAAATGAAGGCACCCTTTGATGTACAGAAGTCCAGAAAATCTTTTACTTATGTTTCTAGATTAGTTAAAATAAATACAACCGTTCTTTATGCTTGAATATTTTATCAATTTTATATGTTCTATTAAATATTCTAAGGGCTCTTGAAGTCTGAAGAATCTTTGAGGAAAGCATCTTCTTCAACACATGCTATGTTCTTCTTCCAGACAACACAGATGAAAGTAAGTCTGTAAAGAGTGTTTTGTGCGTTCAATAATAAGAAATAAAAATTTCATCTCAGGGATAAAAATTTAGTTTCAGTTTGAAATCAGTCCAAGTTAATATTTACAGTTTCTGGGTGAACCTCAACAAATTTGAAGTTCCAGAAATTAGATTTATTTTCAAACTTATTACATACAGAAGTCAAGATTTTGCCTGAGTGAAGAATACATAAACTGCAACCATGCAGCTGAATTGCCAGCAAAAATTCTAGACTGCCCAGAGATAGTTACTTATATAGGCACTATAGTGCTTACAGACCAAATGCCTAGCCCTGGATCAGTCTGTATACTTTATGTTAGTTTTACAAATCCAGCTAAAGAATTTAAAGTCAAAAGGAGAATAATAAAATAAAATAAAATCTTGTCAATTCCTGCACATTAAATTCCATTATATATACATGTAATTACTTGTTATTATATTGACTGTAATTATTTGCATTTGATTAAAACTTGAATTCTGTCTAAAACATATAATCTAAAAAGATATGCACTCAATCTTAATTTAGCAACATCTACAGATGGAGAATATGCTTGGCAGTTTGCTCCCATAATTAATCACTTTCTCTATACTTCTCTTTTGCATCTGCCTGGCTCAAACTTCCAACCACTGGTTCTTGTTATGCATCTCCTTGCTGGACCCCATGTTTTCTCCCTAAAAAGAGAGTTATCCACTCTAAGCCCTCTGTCTCTTCAGTGATAGGCAAATAGTGGAAGCTCCTTAAAAATAAATGGTAGGGAGTTTTCCGGTTTAAAATCAATATATATATAGGATCTTCCTAAGCCCTTGCTGTTTTTTCAAGCTGTCTAGTAACATCTAGGTTCCTCAGTGCATGTCAGCTGTCTACTAGTCATCTTATACATCCCAGAATCGTATCAGAGCTCTTTTAAGTGGCACTGCCCTTGGGAACTGGGAACTCATATTCTGCTCCAAGATTATGAGGCCTTTTTGGCCTCCAAGATTTAATTTTTAAAGCAAATTTCAGCTGTTTTGTCTGTTTCAATATAATAATAATGATGTGCCCAGTTTACCAGCCTAGCTAGACTGACTGGCTGGTTTTACTATTGACCTCATCCCACTCTTTTTTGGACTTTTCACACTAATATAGTAGTATACCATTTCCAAAGGCATATTACACGCTGACAGTTTTATTTCCAGATGTGTTAGTCATCTAGTTTAAACCATATGGTATTGACACTGTATATTGCTGCATAGTTCTTTAGTTAGATACAAGGATGTATTCGCTTATCCTCATTATCAGTCTAAAAATCTGTATTTACTGTTTTCAAACAGTTACAATGCTATCACACAAATCAAATTACTCTGATGAGGCTTATTATCTAAAAAAAAAAAAAAAAATGTTGACTACCATTAATTATGCCCCTAGCTTTTAATACTTTATAAACTGAGTCTTTACTCACCTTTTCCATTATTTGCCTGCAACTGGTAACAGATTAATTTTACATTCACACAATACCAACAACTGCAGATATTTGGAATCTTCCAAGGACTCCTATATTTAATATAATTAATACTGTGAGCCCAGAGACTCAAATATTTTTCTCAAGCATTTTTGACTGTCAGATGTGCAGACATCTTTAAAATATTCCTTGGTAACTAATGATGCATAAATACTTCATTCTGCTCTATAGTACTGTTTTGTTGCAAACAAACACTTGTACGTGTTGAATACTTATGTCATCTCTGTCTCCCTATTAATAATGTTTTAATTTCCTGTTAAAAGTAGGGCAGCAGTAGAATATGTGTTTGTTTCTTTCTCTTGAATCAATTATTTCCTTTTTTTCCCCATTGCTATGGTCTCCTGTGTTCCTTATATATTTTATCCTTATATATTTTAAACTTTGATTGTTATTTTATAATAGGAAGTTTTTTCTTCATTGTCTTCAGCTTCTCTAATTAATCTTCCCTATATATTTTCACACCTTTCTGTTTAATATCTTTTCTTCTAGACTATAATTTATTTAGAAAATATAAAAAGATAATATAGATTTGGCTTTCACATTAGCCAGAGATAATTAGTATAATGAAAGGAAGTGACAGTCACTTTGTAGGACTCATTCTGTGTAGTTCCAGCTGGGAGTAATTATCAATGATGGGAGAAAAGGTATAGAGACAAGAAGTATTTGTCTGCTTTATCTGTTTTCTTTCCATGCAGACTTTTCTCTGAGTCCAGGAGAGAACTTTACATGCTGCCAGTGTCCTCTGGGGCTGGGGAATCTTTGGGGCTTTGAATCTTTCAGGTCCCAGTAGACCTAGATTAACTTCCCAAATCTAACACAGTTCTTCCTGGGGTTCCCAAACTGTAATTTTCTAAGATCAAAACCTAATCAAGTTCTTAATTTGCAGGCCAAACTTTTTTACGGCACAACTGTATTCTATCAGAATTCAGAAGCCTGAAGGACATCTCCACAAAAAACCTGTAGTCTACACACTTGGAAAAATCATCAGTCTTTCTCTTCATCTGTATGCAGTGGAAATCTAGACTGAGCCACTCAGATTACGTCCATTACAGCAGGGTATTTTTAATTTTCTACTTAATTGGAAATCACACAGTAATGACAGTTAAATTCTTTGCAAGTGTCTTCTCTTAGGAACAATAAGAGATCTCAAAGCAGTCCACTACTAGTAGAACTATGATAAGGCAATTCAAACAGCTAAAAATATCCAATTGTCTTTGATTTGCTGCTTTTTTTGGTAGAAAAACATTTTCCTCATTCAACAGATGCTGAAGACAATAGTAATAATGCATTCCATTACATTTCATGATTTCTGCTTGTGAACATCGTTCCTTCTTTGTTCAAAATAAGAGTTCAAGAATCACCACAAGCTTCTGAATAAATATTCACTTTCACTACAGCTGATTTATAGATCTCTCCTCTACAACATCTGTCTACATACTCATCTAATTTACTAAATTTGAGGATTGTAGATCACCAGAGAAAGTTTTGTCTAAAACCCAAAAGTGCTAAAATACTTTAAAAGAATCATAAATTGACGTCTTCATGAAGTTGCATAAAATATAAAACCTCTATGTGGATAATACTTCATAGGAACTATATTACTATATTCTGACTGTGTGCATAAATTATTACTGGAGTATGACTGATAATCTCTAATCACACAACTATCCTATTTTATTCTTGTCATTTGCTACTGTTATTCAATCCCTGCCTGCCACATCCATCCTGTTTTTGATAGGTTCTACTTTGAGGTTACAAAAAAGGCAGAAATAGGTTTCTACTGCAAACACCGCAAACTCAGAACATCAGTAGGATTTCTAATCTGAGGGCATGTCACGGAAGTGTAGAACACTGGGTGAAATGTGTATAATATAGAGTAAGAAAATCTCCATATATCATCCCTGAATTTAGAAAACTGAAGGATCCCAACAAGAAACAGACTTAAATTACTAGAGTTGTAAGATTTTCCATAACTGTGACTGTTCAAGTGCTTCTCAAATGAGTGTCCCAATCTGAGACTATAGGATGTGGGAATATTTTAGTGCCCGTATTTAAATTTAATAGAGTTTTGTAATTATTCTGCATTGGGACTGGGAAGCAATTATAGTTCCATGTGGTGAATTTCCTTTTTAGACATCGTTACCATGGCATACATAAGCCAAGGTATTTTCATACTTTAGTTTTAAGTTTTTTGACAGCTAGTCTTAGAATTTTATTAACACTGACAAGAATTAGATATAAACCTTCGTGGGAATATCAGAGAGCTCTAGAGATGACTTGCTAAGCAAAGCATTTTATATAATAATAGAAATGTTTTATATAACAATAGAAACAAATTCACAAAAAGACTTCTATGCAATGTAAAGCAATGACTTTCTTTCAGCAGCTCCATTAGCAACAAGTGAGCCAACTAATCTCTTTTTGAACTCCCATTAGGAGTGCAAGGGGGAGTGTCAGGTTGAAAATGTCAGCAACATACATGAGCTGAAAGTACTAAGATAAACCTTGCCTTTTAGAGACTCAATTAGGCAGCAGTAAGAAAGGTACCCAAGAATCTTTTACTTTTGTAGTTTTGTGTCCCATAACCTGGTTCCCCATCTTTGACAGCAATCTGTCGTATTTTATGCCTTATAAAAATTGTAAGCACCTTGGGGCACAAATAACTCAGTGTAATTTGACTATAAAGCACTATTCTCTCCTCCTAAGGCAATGAATGAATAATATATGATAATTTATAAAGAAGGTATTTTCAAGTCAGAAGGGTTGACAGCAGGCCAGTGAACTTAAAAAAAAAAAAAAAAATGGTTTTTTTAAAAAAAAACTTTTTTTAAACCAAGCTGGTTTTAGCGGCCAAGACACATTTTTTGTTTGTAAGTATGCTGTGTGAGAATGTTATCCGTTAGCAAAGTACTTCCTCCTAAGCTGGGGTAGCATCTGAGCATACTGTGAGCTTTATGAACATTGTGTAGAGCACAGCTAGGCTAACTGGGCCAGTGAGTGTAGGTCATCCTTCACAGCAATATCTAAAGCTGCAGGAGTGGGGAAAAAAAAAAAAAAAAACGAAATAACAGAATGGCACCAAAACTTTTGCCTTATTTTTACTAGAAGAAATGGTTACACTGTTAGTGTGATGTGTATTTTAAACACTCCTGAAGTACTTATTTATCAAATCTGTGTTGAAAACCATATTCTAAATATATTTACACAGAACTGCATCAACATTAACATGCTCCTGTCAGACTGTCTTCCCAGTCTTCAGACAATATGTCACCAGAAAACTTTTTTTCTTTTTTTTTTCTTTTTTTTTTTTTTTAACATATGACAAGAGCAAGTTCCCATATTTCCATTCAGAAAGCATGAGATTTGTTGCAGAGGTCATGTGTGGAGTTCATGATTGAAATCTCACATGCATCCAGAAAGCATTTCCCATAGAGCTGATGAGTCATGTGAAGGGGCCATTTGTCCTGCATTTTCAGACATCTAATACCCTAGTCAGAGTTATAAATTTTGATTGTAAGTCCTTTAGAGCAAAAATCTGTCATTATAATTTGATCAGAAAGCACCATTCTTTCCTAAGGCTAGGTGTGAATAATATATGACAATTCAAAAAGGAGCTGTTTGCTACTGTTACTGCTCCTGCAAAATGTCTAGATTCTCAGATAAATGGCCAAAGTATTTTTACTGCACTAAGGTTATATTTGTAGGTGCAAAAGGAGGACCTGTTCTCTGAAATCCAAACTTATGATAACTGCCAACTTCAAAAACGCAAATAAACTAAAAAGGCTTTAAAAGGAAAAAAAAAAAAAAAAAAGGCAAAACAGAAAACAAAATCTTATTAGATGAATCTATTAAAAATAGTAGATTAATTGCTTCAGTTTCTTCAGTTTTCATATTTCTTCAGTGTGAATCACCCCATTATTTAAAAGTACACTGCCAAAATCAGGCATGAAGATGTGTTGTTGGAATGTTTCTATAATACACCATAATTGCTGTAACTTGAAGATATTGGTAGAAATTGGTTACCGGAACATTGTGTCTGTATGGGTCTGTATGTATGTGTGTCTTCCAAATCATTACTCTTTTTTAGAGCTATTAATTATTGTGATTAATTATGATAATGATTAATTAATCATTAGAAGTTATAATTATATAGTGTGGAATTGCAGACCACTGGAGATAAGGAGTAGTGCATATTGGAATATACACAAAAATAGACGTGAACAGACCCCAGACTGAGTAGGAAAAAATCATCAGCATTAACATCATTCTCTATCTGGCAAAGAGAAAAAAAAAACAAAAAACATATTTCTTGTGAACTTTAAATACTGATTACATATCTTAAAACTGTACTCTCTTATTTTTGCAGAGAAATGGAAATGCAACATCAGAGAAAGGTAGATGTTTCTGTGTATCAGTTTTATTTGCTTTACTACATAACAACCATAACAACTGGATAATTTGGATTGTATGTGCTTATACCATTGCACTTGTATTAATAATTAATCTTTGATTAAACTGCTAAGGCTTTAATTTAAATTCTGACTTCATATAGCAGGAGTGTTTCTTTAGCCCAAATAAATTGCACAGGTGTTTGGACTGGCTGTTAAGTCTGGATGCACCAATGTTCACATCATCCCTGTTTATGAACAACCCCTGTTTTCATTAGAAACATTCAGAAAGACTTGAATAACTTGTGTAATGCCTGGGGTTGTTTCATATATTCTCAGAACTGGAAATATCAGTATTTGTATAAAACATATGAGAATAAAGAATTAGGATCCATTTCATGAAAAGGTTTCTTTATTTAACTTTCCTTTAGGAGCGGGCTGTAAGACCGCTCATTTTCTGCATGTTCAGGGTTTTCTCAAAATCTTTTTAAACCTGCCATCTAATCACTAAAAAATATTAAACCCATTGTTTCAAGACAAGTGAAAAGAAACAGTGGTGATTGATTTGCTTAAGAATGTTCTCCATAATCCACAAAGGACAGAGCTACCAGAGAAAAAGTGATGTCCATCTCCATGGATAAAAAGCAGGAGTATCTCTATTTATGCCTGAATATAATCTGTACCCATGGTACCCAGAATTGCAGTGATCTGAATCAAACGATCAGTAAGAAATAAGGAATGAAAAGCATTCCTACTTTTAGGTAAGACTTTAAGTATGGGGCAGATATAGGAACTGAAAGTTACTATTTTGCCTTTAAAAAAAAAAAAAAAAAAGGTATTTTTGATTCAAAGCATTGCATAGACAGCTTCTTGTTGAAGCTGCAGTTGACAGCAGTAGCAGCAACAAAGGAACAAGGCTCGATGTACCAACCTGTGAGAAACACTCCGTAGCCAATAACTTAGGCTCAGGTGAGGATCTCAATGAAGTAGTAATTTATTCCTGATTGCAATGGTGGGCGCCCCACAAGCAGGAGAGAGCGCATCCACTAGTTCCAAAACACAGTTTATATACTTTTTGATGACAGGACCCTCCCCTGTTTCCCCACTGAGTGGGTAATCCAGGTTCAAAATCTATCTGATGCTTCACGAACAATGCATGGCCTTCAGTAGCCGACCTGTTAAATTTCAATTGCCTTTTGCCATTTTTACTGTTTAAAGTGGTAATGTTTCTTCACTTATCTGACTTGACTTAACACCGTGATTTTCACCTAATTGTCCTAAGGAGTCTGGTTGTCTGCATTTTACGAGGTCGCCTGCTTAAGTTTTCTTATCACTGTAAACATATCTCAGTACCACACTCCTTCCCTCTAAACAATGTAACTCTGCAAAAGCAACGTTTCTATTCCCACAAACCTTTTAAGTAAAGTTCACATCCCTCTAGTTAAGTTAAATAATGGGACCTCTGAACTGGACTAAGAAGCATTTTCCAAGAGATGGCACACAGGCCTGACCATCAATACGACTCAGTGGCACAGCTAGCAAAATATGGAAAGAAAAAGTGGTGTGGCAAATGAACCTGCATGCACTAACACCAGCAGACTGAGAACCTATTGATTATTCAGACTATTGATGAATTCACTGTCAGGGGAATGTTTTAATATCATTCTTAGTGATATATTTCTGAGATGTGTTAATAAGCTGACAGCTTTCCTTCTTTCCTTAATAATTATTTCTCTGCTTCTTGTGATGATTTAAAAGTTGTGATTGGACAAATAAGGTAAATGTCCAGGGTAGGTGTTCAATATTCCTGGGCAGAAGCTTAAGGACAGTTGTTTGTCAACCAGAAAGCTTGTTGTTAATAGCAAGATGCTTAAAGTCTGTGTGCTTCATAATGCTGTAAGCTAATAAAAAAAAAAAAAAAAAAAAAAGTTTACATTTCAATTTCACAATCAGTGGGCAATAGCAGAAGATTATTTAACAGTCTTATTAAAATTCTGTATTTTCACATATATATAACAAGCTGGAAAGTTCTGCATTTTGACTTAAATTTTCCACGCTGGGTTTCAGCCCAAAGGTGAATATTTTTAATTCATTTTCTTTTTGGTAAATGTGAGCAAAATCAGTTCATTTCCTTTACTTATACATGGATTTATTTTTTTTTTATGTTCTATATAAAGAAGGTAGATGTTTTATGTATGCAGAACACAGCTGAACTTTAAAAGATGAAACTTACCAGGTCGATACAGAGGATTAGTCTCCCAGATAATTAGCAAAAAATAAATATTAACAAAACAAAAAGAGTAAATTCTTCTAAAAACAATTATGCAATGTATTCCTTGATTACTTGTTGCAAAAGCTCACATTTTTTCTTTTAATTCTAACTTTGCCAGTTAGTTTACAATTATGTTGCTGTTTATCTGTATTCAGAATCAGATGCATGACACCGACCTTGCAATACTAGATATGCTTGATACCTCCTCATGTTGAAGTCTTTTCTGGTTCATAATTACAGCAAGTACATTCCTAAGTAAACTGAATTCCAAGAGTAGTGTTAGTGTTCCTTCCTTCCTGAGAAAAGTAAATTTGAGATTTGGAAGGCTTCACATCCATTAGAGAGCATTGGCGGCTCCTTCTGTGCAACACCATGGTCTTTCATCATAAGTAGAATTGTTAAATACCACAACATTGTGGATTCAGGAAATTGCAAGGAGAACATTTTTGGTTATTTGATAGTGCAGGTTGAACATTAGCATCTTATTCAAAAGTGGAAGTAGGGAGTAAAAGAGATGATTCTCACCATCTTCCATAAGTGTAGAATTAAGATGTAGAACAGAGCAGTGGCATCTGCAATTCTATGATTATTTTGTATCCTGTGGAGCACCGAAGTTTGACATTTAAAGTAAAAGCAGATGACTAACTGGCAAAGAGCAATATATCCAAGAACAACATATGTACTGGCTTGTCCAAAGTCACAAGGGGTGTTTGTGCCTCTATTCGGTTACCGTGGCAATGTTTTGGTAGCAAGGGGCTGCAGGGGTGATCTCTGTGAGAAGAGTCCAGTAGCTGCCCCATGTTAGATTAAGGGCCAGCTCCAGATGACTCCAAAGGGACCTGCCACTGGCCAGAGCTCAGCTAGTGAGTGACATTGGTTGGGCTTCTGGTAGAGCAGAGTTAAGGAGGGGGAAAAAAAAAAATGCTGTGCAACAGCAGCTAGGAGAGAGGAATGTGAACCAGCCCTGCAGCCCCCAAGGTCAGTGCAGCAGGAGGGCAGGAGGCACAGAGAAGCAGTTCCCCTGTGGCCTGTGGAGAGGCCCCTGGTGGAGCAGGTTGTCCCCCTGCAGTCCACACGGGGCAGATCTCCACGCTGCAGCCCGTGGAGGAGCCCCCCGGTGGAGCAGGTGGATGTGGCCTGGAGAAGGCTGCGGCCCATGAAGAGCCCCTGCAGGAGCAAGCCCAGGGCTGGAGCTGCAGCCCTTGGAGAAGAGCCCATGCAGGAGCAGGGAAGTCTGAGGGGAACTGCCGCCTGTAGGGGAACCGTGCTGGAGCAGTTTGCTCCTGGGGGATGTACCCCGTGGTATGGAGCCATGTGGAAGCAGCTCTTGAGGAGTTGCTGCCTGTGGGCAACCCCCACAGGCTCAGTTTGGGAAGGACGGCATCCCATGGGAGCAAACTAAGATGGAGCAGAGGCAGAGAGTGAAGGAGTGAAGGAGTGGCAGACTGACCACAGCCCCCATTCCCTGTTCCCTTGTGCCGCATACATACCAAGTATGTATTTAGACAGATAAAAACAAGGAAACAAGTTTTATGCTCAGAGAAGTCCATCAGAAAACATTATGTGTTTCAGTCAACGTTGCAGAACAAGTTTTAGGTTCTACTAGAAAACGCCTCACCATTTTTTCCAAAATTGTCCTGCCTCACTATTATCTGTTAATTCATTCTTGTACGTCTTCATTTCATTTACATAACACAGGCTTTGTCACAGTGTGAAGTTACCTAAAATAGTTATTATGTCTTTGGGGAAAAAAAAAAAAAAAAAGTTGCAGAAAGAAAAGATTGCAAGCATTTAGATCTCCTACTGAGACAGAGATTTTATGTCTGGTTTCCTAAACATCCAAAGTGAGATGCGACTAAAGCAGCGGTGATTTGAGACCTCCCTAATTTTGCCTGATGCCTTCCAACTTGGTTGCCTGATATCAACACTGAATGTGAACATACGAACATACCCCAGTGGGTTTAATCTCACTTATTGTCACCATTCTTGGCAGAAGTAGGCCAAAGCATTCATATCCTTGACTCTGTTTCTGACTTAATGATTTTTCCAACACTATGCATTATAAGCATAGTTTCAAAAGCGGATTCTAATTTTGCATACCTTAATTGCATGTTGTTCATGCAAGGGTCTGCAGGCAGATGCCCCAGGCTGAGTCTGTTTACAATTGTATGTGTGTATATAGATAGATAGATATAGATATAGATATAGATATAGATATAGATAGATATAGATATAGATATAGATATAGATATAGATATAGATAGATATAGATATAGACATAGATTAGATATAGACAACCTAGGTGTATAATGCAAATAATCAAACCATAGTAACAATTCAGAAAAAGAGTATTTATTTTCTATTTCTTTTTTTTTTCTATTTCTATTTCTTCTTGACTATTTCTAAAAGTAATTCTCTTTTCCAAGAGGCGAAGGATGTCTAACAATATTTGTCTTTCTCACAAAGGTAATCATAAGACTGAATTAATTAATGTTTGTAAAGTACTTTGAGATCTCTATATTATTGTGTCTTGCAAGTCCACTTCTCCTAGTGACTCAGTACTGCCAGAAGCTGCATCTCCTGCCAATTACCAACAGGCAGGAAGCCAAAAACGCAATGGCTAGTATGGAGCCTGTACTGGGAAAGCTCAAACAAGAAAACCCATTGAAGTAAATAGTCCAAAGAGAGGAGGAGGAAAGGAGAGAAGACAAAGCTGAGGACAAGGGAGGAGCTAAGTCCATCCTCTACCATCTTTCACTCTACAGTTGGACTACCACCTTTCTCCTCTTGTTTGCCCTTTCTCTCTGAGATTTACTAGGGCATTTTAATCACTTTCCTCAGAAAAATTTCAAGAGACTGGGGAGATGGGTAGGAGGCTATTAGTTAGAATCACCTTGTTAAAAAAGTGTTTAAACTTTTACAATTTAAAACCTGGCTTTGCCACTTGCTCGCTGGAGGGCCTCGTTCTCTTTCCTAGTCTGTATTCACCTAAGCCAAACCTAAAGTTCACTGATATCAATGACAGTCTATCCCTTGATTATTGAGGATTAGAACTTGTGTGCACTCTGTGGTATTGCTAAAATTAATTCACCGGTGTCTGTAGAACCCTCTGGAAAATAAAAATAAAAATTTCTGTCTAAGGAGAATATGGCATTACTGTTTCCTGGAGAACTGATTGAAGATTTGTTATCTGTTTTTTGTTGTTTTGTTTTGTTTGTTTGTTTGTTTTTGTCAACAAAGTGGCATGCAACTTAAATACCAGTGCGGGGCACTGTGCCAGTCCCAAGGCAGCAGAGGAAGAGTCATGATCTCATTTCAGTTAACAGAGTTTAGAATTTGTTTCATCAACAGTACCTTGACAAATGCATTATTGTTTATGGACCACTGATTACATGTCCAACAATAGACAAGACAGGTAGTAAGACAGGGCCTATCCTTCAGCACATACTAATGAGGCTATTTTGCATGCAGCTCCCTGTGGCCAGCTGCTCTACTCAGATGGAGTCCCACAGGGACTCGTTGTGGGTACAGCCACAAACAGTGAGTTGCAAAATCACAGTTTAACTATCATATTTGCTGGAGAAAACCAGAAATGACTACCAAAGTTAAAGGATATATTGCACTGCCAGTGAGGAAGGATTCTACTTCCCCCTCTAATCTATAAATACAACAGGCTAACACTATGCTAGCTTTTGCCTAAAACCTAAGCATTCAACACTTTTGGTTAAAGGTAAACGGTAGGGTGCATACAACCACCCCAAAAAAAACAATTTCAAAAGACTATTGAGACTGAAAAAATTTAGAGACCGTGTCCACCTACTTGTGTCATTAGCAGGCAGCACAGCAGGGCCACAGCTCTATCTTAGCCAACAGACTAAACTCTTAAAAAAGTAACATTACCTCTGTCTCAGAACAGACGCTAGCACTGCATTTAACTGCTGCCACTGCTTGAAGCATCTCAAAGGCTGTCAAGAAGCAGACAGGGAAGGGCTGCTGCCTTCCCATTTGCCCAGGAAAGTGAGCAACATGAGTTCCCCTGCTGGTTTAGACTTGTCCAGAGCAAGGACAAGTGATCGTCACCTCCTCTAAATGCTTCAAACATTATAGCATGGATTATTTGGCCTCAGCAGACTTTAGAAAGCCTTTGTCATCTGTCAGAAGTGGCTTCATGCTTCCCCACGTGCCAAGCAGTGCTGTTGTTTTGTAATGAACAGCTTCCATCAGAGTGCACAATTTCTCTTCCTGTCTGACTCTGCTGATCATTCTTGTAATTAAGTCTCTTTTGATTCTCTTTGGCAGTACACCATCTGCACAAGAAGGCACACCTGGAAAGTGGTGTTCCTCTGGATTTGCTATCCTTGATTAAACCCTGTTTTAAAGCAGAGAACCTTAATCAAAAGAATTGCCTGACTGGAGATGGCTGTGCCTGTCTCACTTTTGTCACAGATTCCCTCTGAAGGCTGCAGGATTTGGATTTGCATAACAATTTCCCAAAAAGGGCCCACTCTGGAGGGGCAATATATTCTGAAGATTTCACCCTTAGGAAAAAAATCCAATGGAATGAAATAAAGAGTGAAATAATAGGGTACCATAGAAATTACATAGATATCAATACTAATTACTATAAAATCCTACAGAACTTATTAGAAAAATGCTTTGCTTTAGTAGTATCATTTTATAACTCACAGAAATCTCATTCCTGAATGAGTTTAAGAAAATGTAAAAGAAAATATTCACCTTTTAATGAAGGGCATTTTTAAAGTGATGCTAACCCCATTCATGTAGGAACCGGAGGTCAGTATGTTACCTTTCTCATACAAAACCAAGCAGCATGAGGAAGAAAAAAAAAAAAAAAAAAAAAAAGAGAGAGGGATCATCCTTTATACTCAGCAGTCTTTGAGGCAGGGGGACTGATCAACAAACCTTTTATGGTGTTTATTCTTTGTTGAATCACACTCCAGAAGGAAGATCCACGTGGGGTCAGGTATATATATGAAAACACCCATGCACATATTCCAAACAGGTTCCAGTGCCTTGTTTCCAGTCCATTCCTGAACAAAAAACACACCTTATTGCCAGCCTAACACTAGCCCCATGCTGGTGCTCCTGGCTTATTACAAGTCTCTGATAGCTTCTGGTAGAGTGTAACAAAGCTCTGAGTCCCTGTACCTGTTAACAAAATGACAAGCTGCTTCCTGCCTCTGATCTCCCATCATGACCTCTGCACCACGTAGAAAAGACAAGAAACTTTATCTTTATAATATGAAAACTTTTTCTCTGGCCATTTACAGTACCAAAAGCAACTAGATGGATAGGTTGAGACAGGAGCCGACAGGTATAAAAATAAATACTGAAAAAAAAAAAAAGAAAACTGAGGTACAGTTTCTGAAGTGATCAAATTACAGAGGAAGGTGTTTTTCTTAGTATGCAAATAGTTGATGGTAACCAGTTTTAGCTTCTTAACAGCAGTGATACAGCTTTAAAAAGCAACAATAAAAAATACTTAGTTTACTAAATAACACACTTTTTTATCCTTGATGAAAGGCTTATCACACAGATATCAAAGCAAGCCACCTAATGGTACTAATTTCAAACCCTGCTGCTGTAATTTTTAGTATGTATGAGACAAATTGCACTGGATTCAAAACAGTTAGTGGTACATTTAAAAGAGGAATAATACTGAAATGCCAATATATTAGCTTCTGAAATATGTGTGAGAATTTTCATAAAATATCTAAGACCTGTAACACAGATAGCTTGGGCTGGGCAAGGCTTAGAAATAAAGGTAAGTACCTGAAAGACCTGTGACATTCTCAGTGGGAGTTATGCTATTTACATGGTTTGTAGTTCACTTTATAGCAGTGTGGGCTGCTCTTTATTTTTCCCACTTTGCATCCTTTCTTTGAAGTTACCTGTTCACTCAGCAAACAAGCTTCCACTGAAGCTTCCTTGACCTGATTTATATCTTAGAAAATGTACCTGTAACAAGCACAATTGAATTTTCAGCTCCCACTTTTACCTTTGACACTATTTCTTTTCTTCACCCTTTCCTGGCCTCAGCACATTCTTTCCCTTTCTAAGCTCACATAAGCAGAATGACATGCTCACTAACAAATGGCTTTTCCTAGTATCTTGGTTTTTTAGGAGAAAAGAAAGTAACTACAGATCAGTATGATCTGCTTATTAATACATGGCTGTTTCAAATATCTTCTTTCCATAGACAAAAATACAGGCAAATACAGATCTCATGTTTTCACAGTACTGATTCACAGTTACTCTTTTTGTTCAGACCTCCATGAGCTGGACTTATTTTTGAAATGTTTCTCTCCCATCAAAACAATTTATCTGGAAATAAGGAATTTCCTGGATCAAAGCAGTGGCATTGTTAGCACCACACTTTATAAACCTGCTGTGAAGTCACGCAGTAGTGAAATGACCAATTCCTTCTTCATGGTATCACCGCTGTGCAAATAACTGTGCAGCAGCGTCAGGACAACGTGTGGTGGGCACAATTATTAGCCACAGTTACCGGAAAATGTTTCTTGTGCCTGTGGGTGTTGCAAAACTTTTATGCAAAATTATTTAAAAACTTGAAGAAAGAACTTCACCCCATTTGGTTTACTTACAATAACAGTAATGTTTATAAATAGCTATCTGGAGCTTTTTGTTTGACTGGATACATTGCTAACTAGCAACTGTGAAAATAATCTTGTATACATGAGACTGTATACACAGGTATATTATTGAAACATAAATAATACCACACACATGATGGCATTATGAAGGCCTTGCACACACACAAAGCTAGTAATAAGGCCCTTTACTGTGAGTTATTCTGAGATGCCTTCATTCTCCCTAGCAGAGTGCTTCAGCCAGCATTAGGCACTGTTAATGCCGGGCTTTGTGGTAAAAGGATACCTTCTTTACCCGTTTAACAGCTATGTTTCCTAATGAAGTGTAATGATTCTGACCAGGAGACCTCAGGGAGCTAGTGATCCACATACCAGCAGATGTGAGCAGGCACAGGCCTCCTGCATCGCCTGCAGCTGTGCAGCACTGCACCAAGGCCTTGGCCCCAGGATCACCTCAGCAAGCACATGGTGACAAGCAGCAGCTCCCACATAAAAGTATGTTTCTACCCATGAGCTGGTAGTCTTAACTTCGTATACTTAACTTTAATAACTGATGGAACGGATCTAGAAAATACATTCACCAAATTATGGGTAATAACTCTGTTCACCTTAATGGAGTCAGCAAGGTCTCAATTCAGTTGCCAAGTGCACAGTGCCATCTGACATGTTCTGACAGAAGGTACCAGAGACATCCAAGTGAGGATAGCAGAAACAAGAAGATGGAATGTTTGTCATGGATTGGAAGCTATCTGGAGATCAGAGTATGTTGAGCCACTCCATACATTGCTCTTGTTATACAATTAATTTGTGGAATAGATGCAAAGAACAAGAGGTATACAAGCACTAAAACAGTGTTCACCTGCACAGTTACGTGTTGGAAACAAACGGAAGTGTTATTTTGGATCCCTTCAAAACAAGCACAAGTTTAAGAGGAAGTAGTTCAACATCATAGTTTTCCCTGTAAATTCGTTGGACATCATTTTCCTCTATTTCACTTATCTTTTCCTAGCATGTTATTTCTCAACTTGACATTTGCTGCATGAACACTTGATTCAGAGTTAAGAAAACAGCTTAACATGGAGAAGAGATATGCAAAATTAAAGGTTATTTGTATCATCACTAGCAAAGTCACTTAGATGCTTAAAACACTGTTGAAATTGATTGGAATCTCAAAACTTTTTAATGTACATTCTAAATGTGTCCAGAACATTAAAATATTAAAGAAGCATTACTAACTTTGTTATTATAGGATATGGGAAAAAAAAAAAAAAAAAAGTGAATAAAGGTACTGTAGATAGAAGGAAGAAGGAAGGGCAGGAAGTAGTTATTTATTTCCTTTAATTATTTCCTTCAACAGCATCACTTTCAAACTGAAGGGAGCTGAGCATTTGGGGCCGATGAAGATACAAGGAGGAATTGGTGGAACTAAAGCTACTGACACTGAAACAATGTGATTATGATCTGGACAGATAAAATTAAATGCCTTGAGAAATAAAGTTGATTTTCTTCTTTATCCTCTGGGGTAAAAAACAAACAAACAAACAAACAAAAAAAAAAAAAAAAAAAAAAAAAACAACTGTATAGATTTGTGAGGTTTTTGATGAAAACATTAAAGGAAGTGCTGAGGATGGAGAAGAGATCATTTGAGTTTCACCAGCCAAAAGAGCATAAAATAGAAGGAGGTTTTAGTTTTGAAAGCCAATCTGACAAGTGGTCTACAAAAACTATATTTTTGTAAAATAAATAAATAAATAAAAAGCTTTTTTCCCCCCAGGGAAGTAATTATTCAAAAAAGGTTTCATGTTCAACACCATCTAATTAAACAAAGACTTAAGTCTCTGCTCATATATTGAGGTAGAATAGGTTTTCAATTTAAGTTTGAGCCTTTCTAACTTCAGTGGGCGAATATCCCATTCCCAGCTTCAGGGTGTCCCCTGCTTATCTTGTCACAGTTCTAAGTGCAGTTCATATTAAAATTCAGTCTGGTCTCCTGAAGAGAGTATATCAATGCAGTCTCTCATTGCATGTGAGATAACGCTACCTAAGTGCATGCCAGGTTATTCAGCTGTCACTCCCTAATACTTTCTGAACAGTTGATCATAGAAATTCAATGGAAAAGTTGCAAAATGGAAGTTGTAGTGATCAATTTTGTATAAAACTGGTAGTCAGATAGACATGAAACGATATTTATTAAGTCCCTGTAAGAAAAGAGGCTTCAGTGAAGAGCTACATATTATCAAGCATCAGAGACTACATCTTTGATAGGAGGTAGTACTGCTCAATAGAAGCAGAGAATCCACACTATGCATGCAGTGTATAGGGATGTGGCAGGGCTTTCATTTGTAAACTGAATGCCTATTAGAACTTGAAGCATATTAGCTGTAGTCCTGGAGCATGTTTTGGTTTTGTTTCATCCAGAAGGAATAGACTTCTGAGACCCTACGGTGCATACATATATATATACCCAGGGACCTCAATCACAGAAACAAACCTTACGAAAGTGCTACTAGTTCCACTGTTTGCTGTAGTGCAGTATTCAATGGTATGGGGAAACACCAGACTCTAAGTGATTCTCTCCTAGCATTTCTCATAAGGATGAACAGAAATTCATTGACTGTGAAAGCAGTAAGGTCCCAGTGGGAAGTCACCAGAGAGGTAACTGGTTCCTTCTGCGTAAAATTCAATTATCAGCTAAGGATAATAAGAATGAAACAAGATAGTGCAAGGCACCACCTGGAGATAGAAACACTACCCTAAGCCATGCTTTTTCCTCCAGATGAAGTGGCACATGACAAGAGCAGAAAATGAAAATGGACATATTATTCCCAAAACAGGACTATTGGGAAGATGAATTAATAAAGAAAGGGACTAGATATTCAGATACATACTTAAAATTGTAGAAAATTATTCCAAAGCTCCAAATATTTAGAAGATTGATGTCAATATAAAGCATCACCAGATTTTTCAGAAGAAGAATATGACAGTTAATGAACTGTACTGCTGACAGTAAAATTAGTAGCTTTCTTAAATTTATCTTATTCATTTGACATAAAGGAATGACTGACCCACAAGCTGATGTCCTTCAAAACAGGCTTTGGACTCACTCTTACACAGAGACAAAAAAAAAAAAAAAAAAAGGTGATTCACTTGCACTTTTCTAGCCCTGAGGTACTGATTTAGTACCAAATATGTTCTAAGACATAATATGCACACTTTTAGAAAGGTTAATGTTAATGGTAGTAGCCACTTAATTGTCCTAGCTTCCCTGCTGTGTCCACCGTCTCTCCAACAGAAGACATAAGAAGTAACTATGCCCTGCAGTCAAATGGTCAGGCAAGATATAAAACAATTTCCAGCAAATAGCCACTTATACTGAGAAGAAAATGAGAGAAAAGCTAGGGAGACAGACTGACAGCTCAAAGGCTCATCAGAGAATGAACTTTAGCATATGGCAAGAAGGAAGCCGTGAGGTAAAACAGTAAGGATTGCTATCAATTCTGGGGCTGCTTTAACACATTTTGTTTTTGTTACTTCCTACAGTAAACAGAAGCTGGTGTTTTTTCTTGGCAGATTTCTCCTTCATTGGTAATTCAATGTAAGTGACATTATAAAGCCATAATAATGAAACAAAGCCAATGTGTATTAACGGTTTAAACTTCAAAAATATTATTAATAAGTTAAGTAATCCTTGAATTAATGAACTAGAGTCTGCATACACTTTTTGTTATTGCTTGTCCTGTTCCTTAATGCTGAATTGTTAGACTAGAAAGATTTGTTTTCCAAGTGCAAACCACACTGAATGAATTTATCATCCTCCATCCTTCCCAGTGCAGTTGAATTTAATGGCCACTTCCATATTCTGCTTAAGATTTGATAGTAAAAAGATATACAAAAGCTGAAAATACCATATAAATATATACTTCATAATAAAAATGCATTAATTATAATACAGTTGTAATTAGAATTGAGTAAGATTAAAGAAAGGAAGACCAGAAATATTATTAAATGACTGGTAATAGGTTTTTCAGTGTGACAGAGAACAATTCAAGCCAAATTTCAGAAAATATATCGTTTATGTAACAAGGGTCTTAAAAATATGCCATGACAAGACAGTGGGGTAGTTGTAATACTTCATCCATTACCTTAAAGTTATGTCAGATAGTGGTCATTAAAGATTAAAAAAAAAAAAAAAAAAAAAAAAAAAAAAAAAAAAAAGGTAGTTATATTCTAGTTACAGAGGAATTACACTGCAGGTAGCATATGCTTATTAAAACATTTTATTGCAAAATGTCAGGAACACTAACACCCACTATTTGGTTTGCAGGTCTGACTTTTGCTATTTGTCTTCCAGATATAATACATATTTTCCAATTTCCTGTGCAATATAAAAGAAGGAAGGGTCATCTTTTTTTACTTGTAAGTATTATCTAAAGAGAGAGAAACAGTAGTAATGCAAAGGCATATCAAAACATTATTTTCATGTTGTTGACCTGATGACAGTGAACGTTTTCTCCCTAGACTTCACAGAGATTCAGAGGGAAGTATTCACTGCAACTGCTCAGGAAGTGAAAACCCTTACTGCAGCAGCTGCCACCTTTTCAGCCTAGCAATGAAACCAGCACTGAAGCTGCAGGTTTGATACTTTCAGGCTACTGAACGGACAGAGTAAATTGACTCGATATGGCTTATTAGCAGCAGTGAAGCAGCACAGTAAGCATTCATTCTATTCAACACAATAATAAGTCTTTTTACATTTATTTGGTGGAGATGTTATTTAAATCTCTTACAGTGGCTTTTCCACAGTGACTACAAAATGCTTTTGTGGGAAATTCTGACTGCTTGAACAAGGATAAAATAGTGGCAGAGTATACAAAGAATATAAGCATAAGGTCAGAAAGATTGTAATAGTTATTTATTTGGGGTTCAGACAGGAGCAAGTAATCTGACATGCTACAATTTTTACTGTGGCTTTTATTCTGTGTCACAAGCAGTATGCAGAAAAATAAGCAGGATATTGTCAATATATCTCAGTATTCAGTAGAATAGCTCGTTCCTTCTGTTTCCATTAAAATTTGACTTTGGTGAGGTTACATTGATTTATGCTACCTGACAATAAAGTCCTTTAGATTTTAACAATCATTATAGATGTAAATCTGAAAGCCAGATATTGTCAGCACTGGTTGACTGGACTTGGATTGCTGGCCTGAATTTTTTAACACATAATCGATTTTTGGTGAATTCTTTTTGTATGTATTTATTAAATTTAGGTAGACTCAGATGTTTTTCTTAGGGCTTGTTTAATGCTGCTGCACTAACTGCACCTCAGTAAACTAACATGGAAAAAAGACAAAATAAGCACTGGCTGCACTGTATCACTGCATGATGGAAGCATTCTTTGTCTGTCCCTCTACAGACTGGAGATGTTTAGGAAACTGCTGTTTCATGCTTTCATATACCTTACTGTGGTCCATGCATAATAAGATAAATTATTTAGGGTTTCTTAAAAGTTTTAGGCTTCCTTATATTTCCAATAGGAAATGTGACATTCCCCAACTGAATTATTTTGTTTTCAGAATATTAAATCCCTAAACCTCCTCACCTGAAAAATTCTACAGAAATAGATTTCTTTCTTCTCCATTTGAACTAGGATATAAAGCCACTTTTTAATATATGTGTGAGTGTAGTAGGTATCTGTGAGCATGTATATATATATTTATTCAAATAGAAAACATCTGACTACAGCTAATACAAAAATTATGATAAATAAGATACCAAAACAGTGGTAAGTAAACAGAAAGAAAATTCATGGTGCATTACAAATCTATATCCCTATGCATAAATTCACAAAACCCCATAGAGTCATATAACAACTTTAGTTGGAAGGGACCTATCACAAGGTCATCTGGTCCTGCTCTTCCACCCAGAGCTTGGAAGTTAGACAGAATGCCAAAGATTGCTCCAAGTCACACCCTCATAACAACATGTGTTGAAAATATAAAATTAATAAAGTGAACCAAAAAAATCGTTTACTCCATCCCCTTATGCTGAGGCAGCATTAAATCTACCTAACTACTTCTGATGCATGCTTCTTTAACTTGCTTTTAGAGAATGCCCGTATAAAGATTTCTACCACTTGTTCAGCTCACAACACTTCACTTTCTATACAATTACAGTGGGAAAAAAATCTGTTCCTCAAAATTAAGATTTTAGAGATTCATTAGTGTCTTCTTGTCCATCTCCAATAGCACTCAAAGAATGAACTCAAACATAAGAAAATTGTGCTGTCATTTTTAAATAGATCTTAAGAGTCATACCATTTTCAGTAAGAATCCAAAACCTATCTCCTTCAAGCAATTTACAACTGAAGCCAAATACATTTAAATGATGCTAACTGGAAAATCCAGTTTCAGAAACACCAGATAAAATGCTATTTTGTGAAAGCAGGAATTGATTTTGCAGACTTCTGTGTAAGTCATCCACATTTTCATTACAAACTGTAATACTCAACAGAGCCGACAGCTGCAAACAAGAATTGCAAACAGAACAGTCAAAATACTAACAGAAGGGTTAAAAATGACATTTTCTCCTGTGACTCTTCTTTAATTTTTATAATAATTCATAAAACACTGAGATTACTTGAAAGAATATTCAGCTTGCTTTTTAAAGCATGAAAAGAAAAGGGTGGAAGCGAAGTCTAGCAAATGTTTTCCAGACCCAAAACTAATGTTTTAGATTCTAAACCAGCATAGGGGAGCCATTAAAAAACAGGCTGTAAATCATTCAAAAATAAATTCAATTTTATTTTAAAATAAGACTTGAAAAAGTCTTAAAATCTACAGGAAAAAAACAATATATGAAAATAGGAAACAAAAAAGTTGCAATAGCAAAGTGATTTTATTGTCTAACATTATGTTTAGCACCCTAAAGAAAAATTTTGTGTGACTGATTATTCAAACTGTAAGTAGAAACGCAAATGCATCTAATACAACAGGTTTATCCTTAGCTGCCTGCAAACACCTGGTTTGTGTATGCAGAAAACAAGTGTTCACAGCCCTCTAAGTTTGCTGAATCTTTTATTATAGAATATGGATTTTTCTGTTCTATTAAAAAATGATATCCCGGTTTAGCATAAAAAGTTATCTCTGAAAAAGTGAAATTTAATTCTCCTTTCACCTACCCAGAGTAGTATTTGCAACCAGACCATTTTTTAATGTATCAATGAATTCTAACTTTTAAATAAATAAATAAATAAATAAACAAACAAACATCATTCATTTAGAATATATTCTTGGTTGTTACACAAAGTGCTTCAAAACCTGTTTTAGAACTTTGCCAAAGTATATTCTTGTTGATACCTAAAACTTACCTTAATATTTCAACAAACCTTTCCTTTGTTATTTACCACTAGAATCCACAGGCCCTGGTTACATCTCTTCAATTTTGTCTCCACAAAAAACAGCCCCTATGTGCTACAATTCTCAAACTTCTTCACAGTCATAAGGCTGAGACGAAGACTACTAAGAAGCTTTCTACCTCCGTGGGGTATGAAATAGGAGTAGAGTCATTCTTCTCCATCTTATATAAGGTTACTCATTTCGTTAACAAATTACAAGTAAAGATGCTGTGTCCCTCACTGCCGTGATCTAATGTGAGCTAGCAGAAAAGTGCATTTGCTTCTTCCCACTAACTTCAACCCCTGAAGAGGACCTATGACTTTTATTTCCTTGGCTTTCAAAGCCAAGAATATTTCAAAGCCTAGAATATTAATAAACTGGAGTTTGTAGCATACCATCTCCCAAACCATACGATCATACACAGTTTACAGATCCTCAAGACTGCCTTACATTACTGATTAATCATGCTTTCATTTTGTAATCTCTGTAACTTCTCAGTGTTTCCAAGCTCTTTGGGTTTGATTTTTAAAGGCTGTATTCCTTCCAGAGTTTTTTCAATGTTTTCAACTCTGTTGCTTGCTCACTGAAGCTTTGTGCTGTGCTGTTACTCCCTCACCTGCTCCTTCAGTTCATTGCAGGTTGCTCATTTTTTGCCATCCCCTCACTTAACTGGGGTCTACCAGTTGGAAAGCCTAATGCATTCCCGTTGTTGTGACCATAAACTACAATTCAAACTGCTTCCAAATCACATTGAGACACTGGGGCGGGGGGGTGGGAGGGTGTGTGGGGGTGTTTATAGGGAGATACAAGTTATTAATGAAGCCTTCAGAACAATCAGAAGCAGGTTGAGCAGATGCCTGCTGCTTATGTAAAGATTTACTTGTAAAGCTGCTTGAAAATGTTTTGCTTTGCTTCTTTAGGTAGCTTTTAAAAAACTTCATAAAATATTTTTAAATGTTGCCAGATCTTTAAGCAAAATTGAAACATCAATATATATATTTTTAAAAATAAAAAGCCTAAAAAATAACAAAGAACATTTCAAAGACTTTTTTCACCAGTTTTTGTCTACAAATTTCATGGAAGTTAAAATCCTTTCCAAAAAGGTCTACTCATAAGAAACCAGGTGCTTACATCTTTATATATATATATATTTGTAATTATCATTATGTATTACCATATTACATTTATTCATAAAATCACTGCATAATCTGGGGAATGAAAGCTGCTTAGCCCTTTGAAGAATTTCAAGTAATAATATATTTAATGAAAAAGCAAAGTATCAGCAGTCTGACATTCAGTGCAAGCACATACCAGACATATGCTCTCCTCCAAGGCAGATTTGGGGTAGAATATTACAGCAGTTCTTTTCCAGTTATATTAATACATAAAAGTGAGTGAGGTAATATTTATTTTGAATATCATGCTCTGAAAACAAATGTTCTGTGGTTTTTTTTAAATGTCAATTTACCAATAGCATGGTAATACCTCACCAGTGAAAGGAGGACTTGAAGTCAGTGCAGACAGCATCTCTTTTAAAAAGCTGTACTTTTGTTCCTTAATCCTGTATCCAGGGAATACTGCAAGTTCTAGTAATCAGCCTGCTATTTCACTTAGACTTTGTTGTTATAAATGTATTAAAATTTTCATAAAGCAATCTGTATTTGCAATTAATCAAGTGAGTTGTCTTTTTGAGATAGTAGCCTAGCAACTTCCCAGAAGCCAGGGGAAGTCCCAGTTGGTGCTACAGACCGATACAATGATTATCTTAAGCCTGATCTAACTTGTGTGTTTCAAAGCATTCTTCTGATTAAAAGTGAGAAGAGAAAAAGTTTTGTGGAAGCTGGAAAAATTCCTACATCTTGGTGAGTATTCTTCATGTCCATGTGAGCTAAAGATTTTTTTCATGGGGAAATTAGTGGTTTCATTTGTCTATAAATTAATACAGATTTGCTTCTCATTCACAAACAGGCCCAAACATGAAAAAGAAGCAGTTGATTTTCTTCTCATTTTGCTTCAACTCCAAACTAACCACTCATTCAAGTGGAGCTAGTAGGCTGGAAATATGAAAATGTATTTTCTAAGTAAGCCAAAGTGAGTGTGAACCCACCAAAGTGGATTATATTTAATTAATCTCAAGGTGTCCAGATTCCCAACTCCTTGCAAGAGTAAAGACTTGATAATTTAGGATCTGACTAAGTCTTTCACAGCTTCATGCCAGGGGCTCTGAAAATGCCAGAGTTTCCAGGGCTCCAAGATGCATCAACCAGAGCTGCAGACTTTATAAGTCTTGGCTGAAAACTGCCCTGGGAGCATCTTTGTATCAAAACATGTAGGTTTTCATTGAACTTCCCTGTTTCTTGGTCAGAAAACAGACATTTTCAGGCAACATTTTGTTCTCAGTGAATCCACTTCACCAGCGCTCCTAAAACCACAGCATTTTTCAAGCCACTGACTGAAAGACAGATATGAAGTTGTTCAGGGAAGCAGTTTCTGAAGGGACTTCTATTCAAATTCACTAGCAGTAGGCTAGAAGAGCAGCTGTCCCCCAGAAGTAAAAACCCTGTTGTGGAAGTGCAATCCTGACTGTCACCAGCAGGCCACAACAGGTCTGTAACAACCCGCATTGAGGGGAGGCCAATTAAATCATTAAACGGGACCAAATGAAAACCCAGGGAGGAACAGAGCTATATCAAGGTCTCAATTTTGCATGCATATTGCACACAGATACATTAAATTCTTCATTAAAGGTAATCTTTTCAGTATGCTTTTCCTGAGCATTTGACAATGGTCAAAATTCTCAAGCTATGAAGGCCTAATTTTAAACTTGCTATTTAGCTTCAGTGTAAAGGGACTAACCTGAAGACGAGTTTGTCTCTTGTGTAAAGTCATTTTTGTTGCTTCCCTGAATATTCAGCCAAGCAGCAGCTGAAACTCCTTTTCTGAAATCTCCTTGTATTCATTACCAGAGAAGCAGAACAATTCTGATTCAAATTGCTGAAAGGATTTCATTTAAATTAATATACATTGCTTCAGGGCTTTCTGTTTGGGATCATGGAAAAAGATTGCTTTAAGCGATAGGAACTCTAACAGAGACAGAGCTACTGAATGTTGAGAGGCCTAGACAACTGGTTCATATAATCACCATAATTTACATGGTTTATTTGAAGCTGAAGATGTTTTTCTTCTTTCAGTACAACTTGACTATGGAAGTGTTCTCCTTCTACACATTCCTTTAAACTTACTCTGTTAAGGAGTTTATAATCGGTGACCAAGCACCTTCATTATTCTTTTAAGTGATGAAGTCAAAATTATTCCCCCAAAAAATCTTTTTTTTTTTTTTTTTAATATTTTCAAAAGACTGGCTAAAAAAATCAAATTCTATAAATTCTAGTTTGACCATCTGTGAATTAATATTGTTACTTCAACTTGCTACTTAACTTGCTTTCTCCATCCTCCAGATCTCTTTCCAAGCTGTTATGCTGCTAAAGACTTTTGGACTGTTCATTGACTTAAAACAAAGATTTTTATGTCATTTTTAAACCATTTCTTTAGAAAAGCTATATAAGGCTTAATGTTCTCTGCACAGCAATCAAAGACAGTTTTCTCAAACTGCAAGTAGTCAATGAATGATTCCGATCCAAAAGCATGAAGATTTTTAAGGGCTAGAAATCAATATGATGCAGTTGAAAGAGGTAGGAGGAAAAAGAGCTGAGTTAAATGAAAGAGAGAGAGGGTTGACAGAGGATGTTTGCCTACCTGCTGTCTTCACCTTTGCAATTCCCGACTCTGACCTAAAGAGTTATGCATTTAGAAGGCTTCCAGTCTTGTACTCATATATACGGGAAGTGAGCAGATACCTGAACAAAGATGAGCCAACATGACAGAAGAATCAGGCTAGACATGACATATTCGGCCTTTTATAAGGAATAAGGTATTTATTCTACAGAATTAAACTATTCTGTACGTGCAAAGAATGCCATGATTTCCTGATTATATTGTCCAAAAGTATGAGTATTGGGGGGTTGTATAAAGTTATAATACTTCCTAAAAATCACCACAGTGTGTCACTCCTAATCATACCTAATAGTATCCTAGTATGTTAGTAGCTTAAATTAAATATCCTTCTTGGGGGTGAGCAGAGAAGTATTTTGTTTCATCAGTTTTTAGTACCTGTCATCTAGCTGCAGGATATGACCAGCTTTGTTTTATAAAGTTAAACACTAGTTTTAAGAGAACAGAGAATATCATGTTTGTGCTATGAACAGTACAGAACCCCTCACCTTTGAATTATCAGGGACGTAAGACAGCTTGCAAGCTAGGAGGTATTGCAGCAACTTCTGCATAGTCACTCTGTCTAATGACAGCCTTCTTCTTGAGCTCAAGGACCTGTTTCCTAGTCAAGTATCATCTGTTATAACATGTGACACAAATTTACCAGCCTTTTCAACAGAAGGCATTAAGCCATCAGTTCCCAGATGTCCAGCAGCCCAGGCTGTTTGAGTCTGGAAATCTCAAACCAGTAAATACAATGAGCCTGTTTCCAAGTATGTCCAACCAATTATATTGTGAATCTGTGCTACACAGCTGACACATCATATTTACTGAACTGAAGGAGGTCAAAAGACAATATGCCTAAACCATCACTGCTCTGTATCACAAGGAGGTAACTCCCTTTATTGAAGCCTCCATAGGGATGTGATCTGAGCAATGCTTCCAAGGGAAAATGGAGTTGTTATGGGAGCCCGATCTTCAACTCCTGGACATCTAATTTCAGAGAGAACTGAATAGTAAAGTGCATTCCAGAATAGCCACAGTAGTTTCAATATGTTTGACAATGATCTGTAGGTCCCCACCAGTAGTTCCAGCCAAGGAACTACTAGCTTGGAAATGGAGTTACTCTTACAGTCTAAAAAGATTGCTTTTCAGATTGGGTTTAAAATGTTGATAGGTCAACATGGCATGCTTTCTTCCCATATTCTGCAGATAATTAGAAGACTTTCATCTGATTGAAGCTGACATTTCAGCATTCTGTAAGAACACTAAGTTCCATAGATGTACTTCTAAAAAGAAGATTTACATTATGAGGACAATGGTAACAGCAAAACAAGTCCCCTGGGTTCTCGGGAGGGGAAAACTTCTCACCTCATGCATGGCTGGACTACCAAAGAATTCTTGAAGACTACAGAAGCTGGATCTTTTGTTTCTTTTTCTTTTTCTTTTTTTTTTTTTTTTATTTTTTTCAGAGCTATACTACATTTTAATCATTATTATGTATATATATATAAAAAAATAACATATACTTATGTTCTTGCAGCCATAGGCTCAAGTGATAAGGGTTATTTAACTGAGTTGGTACTTGTATTGATCGCTCATCGCTAAGAAAGGAACTTGCAGGTTAATCAGATCTGCAAGTGCCTTTCTCATTATTTACACTGCTGAAGAGGATTAAATATTAGGGGGGAAAGACCATGGTTTGCTTTTCCAGATAAATAAAAATCAATTTGTTGTCGTTAGTAAATGTGTTAAATGTAGCAAGGTAACAAATCCTGCAGCCCTCTTGAGGATGATTTTTCAAGACAGAGTAGCCTCTGAACGGCAGTAAAGACATGGCTATGAACAGAGAACTATGTAGGAGGTATTGCTCACTCCCTCTTCTGGTTAATTCTTCTGTTAACCTCATTTCCAAATCTGATTTTTCATGTAATGTGTGATATTAATCTCCACAGGGGATGGACAATTACACACAGCTGTTTCTTCTTTTAATCTTGTTTCCAATTCAAAGCCTGGACATTTCTTATGCAAATTGTTTGTGTTCATGACATTCAGGTTCTTCAACAGATCTGGAGAAAGCTAATGAGACTGAATGTAGATCCTGATGAATTTCTATGATGCTAAACACCTTCATCACATATCATTTTGCAGTTTTACTAGCAAATTCTATAACCTTGTGTGTTTGCATCCCTCTGACTATTTGCAACACAGATTGTTGTATTGTTGTCAGCCAAAGTTTCTTGGCAAACTCTTTTGCCAAGTTCCAGCAGCTATGGTACCAAGTACCACGTTTGAAAGCAATATTCCCTGGCTTTGTACCAAGCTGTAAAGTACATAGATTCATGGATTAGGGAGAGTTGAAGCTGATGTGAGGCAAAGTTGCATGCAAAATGGTATTTCATGTTTCTTTTTAAATGTTTTCTCTAAAACTGTCTACTACCTATGCTTGAAACATTTTATTTATTTATTTGTTTGTTTGTTTGTTTTTCCCTCTGACAGTCTCTTTCTCTTCCTAGACTGACAGATCATGGATATACAGGATTTCTATGAGTGTAGGTTCTTCTTCCTCACATGGTGGGAGCTAGTTCTGCACTAAGGGGTACAGAACATTTCTGTGCTTGGGTAACAGCAGAACAGGTTCTTATCTCATTCCATTGCCTCACAGACAATGCAAGTCAGAGAGCACACCTTATCTGCGTTATGTTTGTTTACTTCTGTGTGTCCATATACTGTATAAATCTCTGAGTCCATTTGGCTGAGATTAGAATGGAAGAATCGACAAAGTGACACAAGTGAAATGCAGTTTGCAGTTTGATTGTGTGTGGAGTAGGTTTACTTTTTTTTAAGTATCTGAATAAACCAGATTGCAAGGAGAAAACAAGATGCTTGTTCTGCACTTTGTGAGCTCAATTTATTTCCTGAACTGGAAGCAGGAAGAGAATTCACCTTATTTTTAATTGGTAATAATTGAGCAAAGGTTGTTGGGTTGTTGTGGGACTACAGCACTTGAGGAGGCTGGACATTTCTATGTTGTAGCAAACAGCCTCATGCCATAGTGTCAGAAGTTAAGGTATTCAGTACCTTACAGGACAAAGACCATAATCAACCTACTTCCAGAAATGCTCAGTGCAAGCATATTTATTTTAAAAATAAAAATCATATACATTAATGTATTTAAGCCTTCTCTTTCTCCTGCATTTTACATTTTAGAATTATCTATGTCAGTACATATACCCTTCCAGTAAAAACAGTAATTTCTGTGATTTACCTGAACTCTCCTACCCTTCTTTCAGACCTCTTCTTAACCTTCAACACAACTAATTTGTTCATATTCCAAGTTCTTTAACATAGAAATGTCTTCTAAAAACTCAAGACTATGTGGATATAGATTTTCTTCTGTGGCGTTAGGCCCATGATGTCAGGATGCACTACAGAATCACAGAATCACAGAATCACAGAATCTCTAGGTTGGAAGAGACCTCAAGATCATCGAGTCCAACCTCTGACCTAACACTAACAGTCCCCACTAAACCATATCCCTAAGTTCTACATCTAAACGTCTTTTGAAGACTTCCAGGGATGGTGACTCAACCACCTCCCTGGGCAGCCTGTTCCAATGTCTAACAACCCTTTCAGTAAAGAAATTCTTCCTAACATCTAACCTAAAACTCCCCTGGCGCAACTTTAGCCCATTCCCCCTCGTCCTGTCACCAGGCACATGGGAGAACAGGCCAACCCCCATCTCGCTAGAGCCTCCTTTAATATACTTATACAGAGTGATAAGGTCACCCCTGAGCCTCCTTTTCTCTAGGCTGAACAAGCCCAGCTCCTTCAGCCGCTCCTCATAGGACTTGCTCTCCAGGCCCCTCACCAGCTTCGTCGCCCTTCTCTGGACCCGCTCAAGCACCTCGATGTCCTTCTTGTAGCGAGGGGCCCAGAACTGAACACAGTACTCGAGGTGCGGCCTCACCAGAGCCGAGTACAGGGGGAGAACTAACAGAGAGATACCTGCAGATCATGGCTTTGTCTGCCTTTCCTGGACTGAGGCTTATGGTGGTTTCCATTCTCACACCCGCCCTGCTCACCTCACTTGTGTGCAATTAGGATTGTGCCCTTGTCAGTCAGGTATCTTGCCTGCCTTGGTGTCAGTCTTGGATCCCAACTCCCTTGGGCAGCAGCTAGCCCTTGCTGATCCTGGATGGATACCTTTAAGGACAGAAGGTCTTGAACTATCAGTTTTGAGTACCTTAAAACCAGAGGTGCTTGGATGGATGAATAGTTCGTGGTTAAGTTTGTATTAGGCATAATCTGCACATCTATGATTTATAAATGGTAATCGTTAAAAAAAATATTAGTTAAAAAAAATATTAGTTAGCAATCTATCAATTATACACAATATCACAGGATCACCATGCTGATGAGTCCCCATTTTTAACAGCAAAGTCTCACTAAGAGCTGCTTTTAACACATTTATTTCCTTTTTAAAATACAAGTGTTAAACAACACATCAGCTGTGGATGTTTTGCTGATTTTCTGTTTTCTCTGAGAATACATTGCACCCATCCAGAAGAAATAAAAAATAATTTAATTTTATGAATTCAATTTAAAGGTTTTAAAGGTTTCACAATATGTCACTGTTTTTGCATTGTAATCTTTTTTTTTTTTTTTTTTTTTTTAAACAGGATGTTAGTACTGCAAGTACTGCAGTGTCTCCTGCACTCCTCCTTTAATGCTTTGCCTTTATTCTGTGCAAGACATCATTACTATCTGATGTCCTCAAACAAAAGGGTTTACTACTGCCATCTTTTAATAGCTTCTCACTAAAATAGTTCCCACCACTTCCTTCTTCTTGCAAGTACTGTAGTTCTACCTGGAGCTCACACAGGTCACAGCAAGGGCAGGAGATACCATATTAGGTGCTCATGAGTACCTCTGAATAAGCTGATTTTCAAACTTCTCTTAGTTAGTAAGGGTGATATCTCTGTTCCTTTTCCTGCTCCTTGGCTCTGCTTCTTTAAACCAACATGCAGTAACCATAATGCCCCACACCTGCTCCAAGCAATGGTAGAGGAGCCAGCAGTAAAGCCACCCAGTACTGAACATCCTTGCAAAGTCACCAGTGACAGTATGCTGGTGCTACAATGAAGGCTAACTTTATATGGGGCTGCATTAATTAGTAAGAACATTATCAGCAGTTTGAAGGAAGTGATTATTGCCTTCTATTTGGCCCTCAGCAGATCATGTCTTGTATCCAGTTTGGGGCCTTGTCAGTAGTAATGCAATGTCAACAACTGAGAGAGAGTCAATGAACACTCATTAAGGTGGTGGGATGGCTGAAGCACACAGACATATAGGGCCAAAGGAGGGGGGAAGGAGGTTGTTTCACCTCATGAGAGGGCAAGGGAAAGTGAACAAATGCTACTGTGCAGAATAAGCAGCTCAGGGATACTCTCATCCTACAGTATTCTTAGATAAAGAAGAAATAATAATCATGAAGTCTCTGTGGTCATTTTACTTCATTAATGAGTGGTGGAGATTTAGCTTTGGTTTCAAGGATTGCTGCTGCAGTTTACTGTCAGGCACAAATGCATTTTCTCATGCTTTACCTGTGCTTCCAAGAAAAAGCATTAAGGAGCAAATTTCTTACTTTGAATAGTTAGTGGAGGAACCGTGTAGAAAATGCCAGCAAGTAGCTTTGAGAAAGGACGAGACTGTACACAGCATGTACACAGCACAGTACAATAAAGCACAGTGCAACATCCCGTTTCTGTCTCAGAAACGGGAAACTCACATTAGCCTAGTCGGAATAGCTAAATGACACAGCACAATCCTGAGCCTACCCAGATATACTACTACATGTCCTCAAGTTAAAATAAAAATTATTAATTCCTCTCTCTTAGGCAGTCTGTCAGTACAAGAAGATGGTAGCGTAAAGCTCTTTTTGTTTCTCAGAGAGCATCTTCATTCCTAGATGACTCCTTTCTTGATTCAGTGAGCACGTTGTTCATCATTGCATATTATGTTAATGTGTATTTCTACAGATATATGTCCCAGAAATTTTACAACAGAAATATTCTAGGATGATGTGCGCCTGTGGATATTAGTAGAATATGGTATTATGAAAGGCTGAGTTCAGTACTTTATTTAAACAAATACTGTTGTTCTTTTGGATATTTTGTGTATTTTATATGCATTCATTTGTGTGTAGTTATTATTATGTTGATATAAGGCTAGAGTAATTCAACTGACATTTCTATTTGTGAACTATTTGGAATTTTTCATCCTCAAAATTATGGAAAGAATTTGATTTCTTGTCTTGACTCACCTGAAGTTAATGATCTTCATAACAGCAGGTAAGGCATATTACATGTTCGTAGTATGTTAAGGGCATTCTGTTTTTCCTAAGCATCATCACACAAGATATCTCCAAACAAAATCTGTAGGTACAGACTAAAACCTAGCAGCAAAGAAGCCGAATAGAATGCAACAGCCAAGGCTTTTCCCCATGCTTGGCAGCTTGTTGGGTTTTGTCTTAAATATCCTACATTGCAGTGACACATTTTCTTACTCCCCAGATGTTTCATGACACCTGCTACAGTATTCTCCAGCAATTTTCAAAGCAGAGAAGGTTAGCAAAAGTATCCTGCCCATTTTTGTACCATGAAATTCTCTCACCTGAAAATAAACATATTTCTACTAGCCAATTGTGTAATTTCTGAAATGTTAAGAGAATATACAGATATTCTAATAATCCTACTGTTCTGTTTATCATCGGAGGAAAAAGGAGATAAAAAACCACTTGACTTTGTAGAAATACAGCACTAAAAAGTTCTGTGAATCATATTCAGCATAAAAGGGTGGGAGCAGACCAGGTTCTGTCCTGTACATGGATCAGCCATTGTACATGGAACAACCATTAAATGGCTGTTGTAAACAACAATATTTCTTACATCTCTAAATAAATTCCACTATTTCTGGATAGTGCTTCTTTTCATTTGGTTTGTTTATTTTTAATTCACAGCACATTTCTGTTCTGCCTCTGGTTCAAGGATACAATCACTGCAGGTATGCTGTAGCACTCTAACTGTTGGTTATCCAAGCTGATTTATGGAGCAGCTTTCCTTTTCCCTTCCCACTGCTTGTACTGTAATAAAAAAAAAGGAAATATAAAATGGAGTCATAAAATAATTGATTCACTGACATGTACTAGCAAATGAACTCACAGTTCAAAAAGGCAGAGGAGCAGAACAGAAGACTGTCACATCTAACAGTGACAGATGCCATTTAACTGTTATGAAATGAAGTTGATACTGAGTGTTACTTGCACTGCAGATGAGGAATATGACAATGCCAACGGGTTGTCTTCTTCTGAATCCGTTAATACATTTCATGCCTCTTGACTTACATGTTGTTTTGAGCTAATGGGGGAAAGCTGATACTAAAGTTCTTATTTCATGTTGTTGGTGGATTTTTTTTTTTAAATTGCTCATCTTTTCTTAAGAGATTCAGCACTCCAGATGGCTCTGTCATACTTTCAGTGCTTGCATAGTAGGAAGTAAATGGCTGTAGAATTTGCATGCCACAGAGGGCACTGGATAGCTTTCGTATGTAGTCGACAAGATTATATTTTATGGCACTGTCTGATATTTTGTGCAAATAATGGCATTTAAACCAGATGATGAATAATTAATCAATGCTCAGCAGGAATGAATCAGGCCACTGGCTGGTGGGATCAGCAATAAGCTCCAGTGGGCCCCTCATCATCTGAGACAAATGCTCACCTTCGTTCCAAACCTGAATTATTTCAGAAATCTACTATACACAACAGATGCTGCATTATCCTTTTTTTCTAACAATCTCCTTCATTAATGCAACATGTTATGTAAAAATGTGGAATAGCCTGTCCATCAGCGAAGTCACACTTCACTGGTCTTGCTTGCCTCTGTAGCAGTCATGTTTTACCCACAAAATACAACTCCACATTACACAGAGGGTGCAAAATTCACAGTTGGGGCTGCCCCTATCATGATACCAAACTTGCCGATAGAACTACATGGTTACGTTAAAAGTAAAACTGAAAAGCTAGAAATTACCTAGAGACAGCTAGAAATGAGATTTCTCTGTCATACAAGCAAATGTGATCACAATGATCATAGCTGATGGTGCACAATCACTAAATACCTCCTTAAAAAATACAGAATGCAAAACTATTGCTTCCATAAAGTGAAACTGCATATCATAGGAAGGAACAAATTGCCCTTTCTTGGTTACTTCTTTACACTTAGTGTTTCTATTAATGTCTATTAATGTATATATTAAAGCTACAAATCAAATCAAAACATGGTGGTCCTCAATATCATCACCTTGCATAAAATGATACCATGGTTTGCTTCTCATTCTGGATTATACTCAAATTAGAGCTGTCCGTTCCAACAGTTAAGTATATCATATGTCTAACAGATTTAAACTGATCTTGCAAGCTGTTCTGTATGGACATAATATCCATATGTACTGAATAAGCTGTGGGATCGTGACTCTTTCTAGGTTAGAAATCATCTGCAAAATGTTTAATATATTCTTCCAATGAAATCATCATTTATTTTTACTACAAACTTGTTCTTTCAGATACAGTGGTTCCTGGATCTGTCTAAATAACTCTTAATGTATTGGTCAGCACCCACTTCTTACTTTTCTTGACTGATATTATGCAGAAGGGTAATGAATCCCAATGCAATGGGATTATGGGATTTTTTAATTTTAATTTTTTGAATGAATGACTGTAACTTAGTTGCAATTTATGATTTTTTTCAAGAATAATAAAGTTTGAGAAAAAAAAAAAAAAACACTATTAATGGGATTTTCTAAATACTTCAAGCAATAAAAACATCATCCTGAGAATGTGTAAAGAAAAAAAGTTTTTTCTATTTTTTAAGCACAGTATTCATGAGCTAGGGGGATTTCCTTGTAGTTTTCCTTGTAGTTGACCAATCTGAAATGATTGTAAGGGGTATAATTCAATTTAAGAGTAAGATCTGTGTTCTGCTTTCATCCTCTATAAGCTTCACTGCCATGCTATTTGCACTTAGAGTTTGGCATATACCAGGGTTTTATGTCTCAGAAATTAAACCTTTTTAATAATAATAATAATAATAATAATAATAATAATAATAATAATAATAATAAAAGAAAAGTATTTAGGAAATTTAAACACATTTAGAGAATTACTACAAATTTCTGTATTAAATCATGAAGGAATTTGAATGATATTTTATTTCTTTTGCACTCTTCCTGTGGTAAAACTCCACTTCTGAAAAGTTGTCCTTCAATGCTTTATTTAATCTCTGAATTCTAATCTAGTCCCACTTCTATTAGAAACTGGGCAGAGTTTCTCCTCCTTTGACACTAAACATTAGGTACTGTGATGTATCTGTGTCAGTTGTAGATGTATCAGTTTCCAGCCAAGATCCAGAATAATTTCCAATGGTGTGTTTTCATTAATGTCAGTAGAAGTGTGGACATACATATTTTGGGACATATATGTCCATGTATGTATGACATACATGTACATGTACATACTTTTAAATACTTTGATATATTTTCCCATCACACTATTTATTTTTTCTAGTTCATAATTTTTTGAACTCTTATTAAGAGCCTTCTCCATGATGTCTTATGATTTCAATACAAAACCTTTAGACCAATTTTAAAACTTTGCTTGGTCCTTATGATAGAAAATGTCAATAGCCAGAGACAGGGGCTGGCATTTGGCCAGCCTGCTCCACAGACAGCCCAGATTAGATGTGGATCAATGTACAATAAATGTCTCCTTGTCTTAATATGTAGGCAGTGCCCTCCCTGTTCAAAAAAACAAAGTCTTATGTTAGCTTCTTGATCCCACTTGTTTCATTTTGGTCCTAATGAGAGAGTGAAATGCGTATGACACTATTTCAATTTCCATCATTTTTTCTCTTTCATATCTTAGGTTTAAGCATATGACAAGGAATTGTGAAAGAGCATCACAAGGTTTCTTAAAACAGTATCCTTCAAAGGCTGGCCATCAGTTAATGTCTGGCAGTTCAATCAATAGGAGATTGCATCAAGAACCTATTTCCTGCAGGAGGTCAGTAGAAATGTCTGCACTGAATGGCTAACTAAAAACTTCTACTTATCTCATTATGTGCAGAAACACACTAACTATGATTTTACATCTTTGCTGGACTGGTGAAGTGATGATCAAAAGTCTAATTGTACAGGATCCAAACTGTCAGCACTGCCAGCAGCACCTCATCTTTCCCCTGTACATGCACAACTCTGTGTTTTTTTTCCCCCTTTCTGCCAAAGAAGAGACATCACAGTGGTTTTTAAAGCTAACATTTCATCTTCAGTGATGTGATGGTGATCACTGCCAGTTCATACACATATTGGTCTAGTCAGGATTTAGCTAATGTAACAAGGGCCTGATCCAGCTCTCCCTAAAAATCAATATGAGACTCTCACTGATCTCAGTGGAAGCTAGATCAAGCCTCAAATACACTGGAGGAGATATTTTCCAAAGCACAAAGGACAGTGAGACATATAACTCCTAATTCCTATTCATTACCTTTAAAACCTCTTCTAATACTTCTTTCCCAGTGTGAGATAAAAATATAGATCAGGTAAATGTAAAAGACCTGTTACATCCCTGTACATACAAAATTGTTGGCTTGTTTTTCATCTTGACCCAAAGTGGCTATAAAACTACTTTGAAAACTTCTACAGTCCCATTTAAGCTAGCTGGAACTCAGACTCTCATTTAATGCCTTATGTAGAAAAGAAAAATCAGAGATAAAGTAAAAAATATGTAAGATTTTAGGGGGGGGGGAAATCCTACAAAACCATTATAATTTCATTGCATACCACCCTTCTATACCAGGCTCCCTTAAAATGTGCAATGCTTTTATTTAACTATAAATTGAGTAGATTGAGATATTGAGACGGGAAAGTGGAGAATAAATATTTCTAATTATTGTGCAAACACATTCCCCTTTTCTGATGGTTTCCACATTTCTAATTACTGTTTGGATTCATAGTAAGTGTACAAATGTATCTCTGCCCTCAATGGATTGTGAAACTGTAGCTTAATTATAAAGGGCAAGCTGCATTTTTATTTTTATATATATGTTTTGTTTTTGTTTTTTACTTAATAGCTAATGGTCTAGGCCTTTGGCTTAGAAGGTCATTTGTCTTCTGTACAGTAAAAGAAGTGTGGATAATCTCAATTTGTTTAATTATGTTTAGTGATTCATCTTGTTTCTGCCCAAATATTTGTTTTAAAGTATATATATCATTGTACCATTAAGGCACATTAAGGACCTTTATTGTGAACAATTATTAATTTGCAGAAAGTAAGCTTCTACAGCTTTTTCTTCTTCAATTATATGTTTAAAGAAAAAATTCTCCTGATCACAAATAATTATTTTGTGGCCGAAAAGTGCTCTTATAGTGATTTTCTATGTTCATCTGAGAAATGTACTTGTTAAAAAAAAAAAACAAACAAACAAACAAAAAAAAAAAAAAAAAAAAAAAAAACAGAAATTTGGCTGTTGGTGTGCATTTTAATGACTCTTACAAATGTGGGAAGTTCTGGTGGATTTAGATAGCCAGAAATTATTCAGTGGCATAGTACTAATGTAGCAATAGGATTGGCCATTGGATTCTACAGATGATACTGGAAAAACACATACAAAAATTAAGGCATTCTCTAGTAGCATTTAAGTACTTGATCTTTAGTATGATTCGTCTCATCTAACTTTAGACATTTATCATATAGATGTCTTCATCTGAATCACTTTATAGTTTCTATTGATAGTAAATAGTGTAATTAATCCTCTCTTGGATATCTAAAATATGTCAAATGAACTGTGCTCTACAAGTACTGATTTCTCCCAACTAACCATAACCATAATTTAACTGCTAACTCAAATATCTCCTTACAAATACCTAAAGATCAGGAAGAAGGCCTGAGCCTTCACCCTTGAGCCTCAGGAAGAAATTTAAAATTTCAAGATATTTTAGGCTCTTTCACATTCCCTCTTGGGGTTTAACCCTGGTAAACAGCTAAGATCCACACAGCTGCAGTCTCATTCCCCGCTCCTTCCCCATCCAGATGGGGGGAACAGAACCATAAGGCCAAGAAGTCATCCCATGAGTTAATCCATGAGTTAAAAACTCATGGGTTGAGAGAAAGGAAGAAAGGAAAGAAGGATAGAAGGAAAGAAAGAAAATATAAAAACATAAGAAAAAAAAATAATAAAAATCAAGGCACGACGCAATTGTTTGCCACCAGTCAAGCAATATTCAAGCCAGTCCCCAAACAACAGTAGTCCCCCATCCTTGGGGCAAATATCCCAAGGATGGGATATTTACCGATTTATTGCTGAGAATGATGCCATATGGTATGGGACATGCCTTTAGCCAGTTTGGGTCAGCCGTCCTGGCTTTGTCCCCTTCCAGCTCCTTGTGCACCCCCAGCCTCCTCACTGGCAGAGCAGCATAAGAAAGTGAAATGTTCTGTGCAAACACTGCTCTGCAACTAAAACATCAGTGTGTTATGAAAACTATTTTCATTACAAATCCAAAACACAGCACCATATGATCTACTTTGAAGAAAATTAACTCTTATCTTTTTCCAATACAAAAGAGACATGCTGTAGACCATGTATTTTGTTCTTTTTTTATTATTATTTTTATTATTTTTTATTATTATTATTTTTCCATGTCTTTTACCAGTAACCTTCCTGCTTACAAAAAAGAAACACTTAGAAGTAATAGAGCTATTTATTTTCACTTTCTGTCTCTGATAATCTTTTCTCTCCTAATGTGTGAGGGATATATACTTAAATATTGGCCTCTTATGAGCATTTAAGAAAAGTATCTGAGACTCATTTTTTGAAATAAAATTATTTTAGAGGAAGATCTACTTTGGTACTTCATATATGTTAGTGAAACAAAAGACTCTTAGATTACATCTAAGTCAAAGAGTTCTATATTTATATTTACTTGATGAATACTTATTGCTATTCTTACCTTATAATATCTGGATATCTTATTGTGCTATCACAGTATGTGACAATGACTGTATCAAAAAGCTTGGAATACAAAGTAAAAAAAAAATACAGTAGAGGCAATATATAAACAGGCAACAAAGGCATACCTGAATTTGGCCAAGACCTGGGAACTAAACACAAATCTCCCAAGTCCTAGTATACTGTTTTAACTTTTGTTCTTAAAAAATAACAAAACACATATACAATATACCTGATTATCTAATGGATTTGAATACAGGCTTATAATTAGCAAAAGTAATAATGACCATGTGACAATTGTCCTTTTTTTTTTTTTTTTTTTTTAATAATGGAATTTTCCTCCAAATTATGGTGACTAAATAATAAAACAAGGCCTTAAGTGGGTAGTCCTGATCATGACTCAGGGTATAGAGCTTCCTCAGGTCTAACAAAGTTTTGTTAGGTAGCCATTCTGGCATCAGTTTCCCTTAGAAGCAGGGGCCCCCAAAATAAAGAACAAGATTATAGCAGAAAAATAGCATAAGAACATACATGAAATTATAAGAACAGGATAGTGCCTGAGGGTTGAAAGCAAAGATCCAAAAATGTCAAGTACAGGTTCCTAAAGCAATGAAACACTGAGAAATGAATAGGACTGGTTTTAGCAGAGAACAAAGAGCAGGTATCTAACATGCAAAAAACATATGTGCTGAAAAAATAAAGGAGATAGGAGAAATGTAATAAAGAAAGCTAAAGTCCCTACAAGAATGGGAACAAAGGAAGAACCAAATGAAGAACTGTACCAACACCTCTGGACTCTTCATGCAGAGGGTCAGACCTGGCAGAAGGTCAGACCTTCTGCCTGATGAATAAACACCACAGCTTATCTACACCAAGCATCCTCCACCCTTCACTGAAGAAGGAGGACTGTTTTTTTCAATGTGCTGTGCATCAAATTTGGCTACTGCAAGTCAGAGGCTTCCAACAATTCCTGCTTCAGATAAACTTAAGTAGCAAATTGGTGGGGCAAAGCAAACCCTTCATGCCATGATGGGAAAAGAACAGAAAAGCTTTCACAGGACTAATGGAGTCTTCTTTTCCTACTATGAATTCTAAGAATTGTCATCTTCTTCATACCTGCAAAATGCACCTGCATTCTGTTTTCCTTACCTTTCTATCAAATTGGGCAAAAGGTTTTCTTACAGTGCCTCATTCATGGCCCTATAACCCAGTCCAGGAGTCTAGATTATAAGAAAGCACTCACAGAGAGAAAAGAACTAATGGCAATAGTGGCATACATTCATTCACTCAGGTTTTCTTTTTATTGGTATTAACATTATGCATTCAATAAAGTGACATCATTCCACTTCACTAATGAAGCCATGACTATGTGAACTCTGTTATAGAGAGGAATAGCAATAATTCTGAGTAACATTTCTCAGGCAGTTATTTCATTCAGTATTTAAATTAAAGGAGAAGCTCTGTGATTATGGTGCAGATGTAACAAAATGCATTTAATTTCAGTCTCTATCACCCCTCAATTAACTGAGATCCAGCAGATAGGGAATAATTGCACTTATTACTTTGCTTCTCTGTTTTCCATTAATGCCACCATAATATCACTGGGATTTTAAAATAAATAAATAAATAAATAAATGATAAGAAATCAAATATTATATTGAAACTAAACACAGGCGCCATTTATTGTTTGGTGAGATATATTGTGGAGCACCAGAACTATCATATGCCATTGTGAGTTAATTTTGTACAATTCAGAAATGCCCTTAAAAACAATCCAAAATTCAGCAAGTGACAGTTTATATCCTCCATCTATAAATTATCAGTTACGAACTTTACTCCATGAAAAGCCTAACTGCCTGGGCTCTGTGCCACATGGAAATAGAAGAGAATTTTCCTGCTGTCAAAGCAAACTCTGGAAATGAGAAAGGGTCATAACTGAGGAAATATGGATTTTGTACTGCATTATAACACATCAAACTATTCAGATATAATCTGCTTTTCTGGAGAGATGTCTTCCAGATAGCTAGCATAGAACTGCAGTTTCTGAAAATCATGTATTCCCATCATAATACCTGCTACTGAGTAGCAGATGTACCCATGTTGATACCTGAGTGGGAGTACTGCCCTTAGATTTGTGGATGTTCTTTTGTTGGAAAACACTATTTCAACAACAGGCAATTGCCACTCCTGAGTTCAATATCATGGATTTACCACAGTGAAATTATCATTTTACTCGATGTCTCAGTACAGTAACAATTTCCCAATACAAATATCTTCCTACACATTCTGTAGACAACAGCTCTAAGCATATTTTTTCTTTTTCATACTAGATGCTTATACAATTATCAGCTTAAGCTTTAATTGGATTTAACTAATTGGTAAACACGATTTTTATTCATTAGTTTTATACATGTATCAGTTCTTCATTTGAGGTTTAATTTGAATTCAATATAAGCAACTGGATAGCAGAGATTTGTTTAAAAAAAAAAAAGTAAAAACTTGACAAATCACAGCAATTTCTTCAATTTGGTATTTTTAAAAATGTCTATTATTAAATCTGTTTATTTTTATATGCATGTATAATCATATTATATAAAATATAGAATATGTTTCTAAGAGAGCTTCCTATGGATTTTGTTATTTGATGTGATCAATATGAAAAGAAATGCAAGAGCCTTTTAGTTTAAAGTCTTACATATAGTCCATACGAGTCTGAGAAAAGAAATATAAAAATCTGAAGATGCAAGAAAATAATAATTTTATTACTTTGAACTAGTCCTGTAGTTCTATAAAAGATCATGGAAGAGGGCTTATATACTACAGAGACTTAAAAGAATAATTACAACTATGAATAAATGATCATTCACAAAGCATCAGTCAATTTCCTACAACAGAGTTATTGTTATTAGAGGTAGGGGATATTGAACCACAAACTGTGGCCACAAATTTCCATAAAACCCACAGATAATGCAACACTACTTTAGAATTATTTTAAAAGGATTTTCAGGTTTGTCTTCACTGTATTTATAATCAGTGGCAGTGGAAAATGAAAGGCACTGGGAAAACATTGGTGGCATACTCTCTTCTAAGATCTTCCTATTCATTTTACCAAGAATCTGGCTAATAATTTTAGTCAATATATAGACAATAATCATTTGCATCATATAAAAATGAGCCCAGTTGCCATCTGACAGATGTCTGGATTATAAAGTTCAATCATCATAATTACATTTAGTGAGTAAGATGCTGCCCAGTAATCTGAGCTGAAGAAACAGGATTGACAGAGGTTTAAATTGCTGTCTGTTCTCCACTACAGATGGATCCTGCAAGTACAGTGCTGGGAAGAGAAACAGTTGTTTGACTGCTATAATCTATAAATTCCTTTAACTTCTGTATTTGCACAAAGATCTGGGCTACATGCTACCTGTAACTAAAAAATGTTGAAATGCCGGGATATCAAGGGATGTCAAGGATATAGGCTAAATACCAGCACTGGAGAACCTCTGATTTCCCACACTCTTTTTTCTTGTGTTCCTATAACTTGTTCTTTAGTTGTTTCTAATTCTGAAGTATATAGAAATTAATTCCCATTGTTTTCTGGTGAACTTGTTGGCTAAAGATCAATTGATCCTTGTAATATTCTGTTGAATAATTAAACTCTTATTCACATTTGCTGACAAGGTCTTAGATTCTGCTCAAACCCATTTGCCTTCAGATTTGCTCAGCTCCTAAAGATTTTTCCAACTGCATATTATTTTAGTATTTACTTAGCTTCCCCTGTTTTCACAACAGTCTTATCGATTGTGCAGCCCTCATAGGCAAGATATTTTACTATGGTCAGAACAATATAATAATGTTCATCTTTATCACTTGAAGATTAAGCAAATAAAAATTCCATGAACTCACATCATCAGTCGTTTCACTGCCCAGGAATCTCAGCTATAAGTAGCTGTCAGAATTACAGCTTAAACAGGAAGGGACACATTCTGTTTAACTATTACACTAACTTAAATCCCAAGTAACTCCACTGAAGTCGGTGGATTTGCTCTGGATTTAATCCAGTGTAGCTGAAAGCAGAAATTGGCCCTTTGATTCTTGCTGCTATTACACAATTGTTGGGAGATTTACTATATGGGGTATGCTCTGTACAACTAACACGTTGCAGCATACTTGTTGATCTACTTACTGGCAGAGTAAGAGCTTTATGTTTGACATAACTGAAAGTTCTGAGTAAAAATAGATTTTAGAAAATTCCCAGCTGAGCTTTAATATCAATTTTCAGGAAGCAAAAATACAGCTTTACACCAAGCAAGACTAGTTGAAATGGAGGTAGTTTAGCTCACAAATGTTTGTAATATACTGATTAACCTGCCTGCAGCCTCTGAATGGATAGTATGAAGATTTGATAGCAAACCTAGAAATTACTTTTGCTAAATGGAAAAATGGAGGGAAAAAAAAAAAAAAAAAAAAAAAAAAAAAGAAGTTGGGTACTGCAGAGCATCATAGTTGTTGCAATTCATCATCAGAATTCATAGCAGTCATTCTGGCTGATTTCCACAAGTTTTCATAGCACTAGAACTGGGGGAGGGTGGGGGAGATGAGGAGAGAAAGTATTTACCTAATATTTTATTACAAAAATGTATTGAAAGTTATCAAAATATTTGACAAGTTTTATAAATGAGTAAATAACAGGTCAAATAGGAAACATATCTAAAAATAGAGCAAAATAGCATAAAATATTATTAGAACAATAGAAAATCATCTTGACACAAGTTTGTTGAAAATTTATACAGAAAAGGACAGAAAATAACATTTTCTCCAGAGTCTACGCTCTTTCCACCGATTTTACATGTTTTATTTCAAATATAGACACTGGGTGTTTATTTAAATTATATTTTATTTTCTTTTTACACTGTTAAAATATTTTAATCGGCAAGAAGGAAAATTACATTAAAAATATTAAATATGTTCTTGACACAGGAATTATGCATGATTCAGAGAGAACCAGGAAATATTTCTATTATGTTAAAATAGAAATTCACATCTACTCCTTCCTAACCTATACTTTGGATGTGGATGTGAACAGAAAGAAAAGAGACAGAAATTCTCTAGTGAATGGTAATATTTTGGAAGTTAAATGTGTTTGTATATATACACACATACACAGATAAACACAGAAATATAAATATATATGTATACACAATCTCCATCTTCTATTTTTTATTTAATATTATGCAAAATAACCACCTTGCTCCCTCAGCAGTATTTGTGCTCTTTAAACCTTGAACTCTGTTCTGAAGCTGTTTAATGTTTGTTCTCAAAGACTTCTTGTAAAATATTGGAGGGCTTTTTTGATGGTAAATATAAGAAACTACCTTTCCATTTGGGTTAGAACTGAGATGAAATGAGGAATGGCTGCCACCAAGCAGAAAATTTGCTCACTTTATGTGTGCCAGTTAATTACGACACTTCAGAGGCGCTTCTGAAAGGATAAGGCAAGCTGCATAAATTTAGCTGTAATCCAGGCAGGCAAAACTAATTTGCAGGGGATGGCCTTATCTAGCTGCTGCAGCTTTCTCAGAAAATTAACCTTGGATATTTGGGCCCAATTCAGAAAGTGTTTGATTTTTTTTTCCTTTCCTGCTCAGCATAAGAGAATTTTAAATTCAATACAATACCTGACTTTTAAGAGGCACTATGAATGCTGTAGGCAGTTCAGAGTTATTACTGACAAGCCAAAATATAAATTTATATACGTACATATATGATTGTCCTTCATGCCCATTATCCTGCCTTGTATGTGCATCAGAGGGTTTATCATCATATGTATGAAGGGGGGAGAGGGGGGGGTAAGGGGGGGTCTTTGGATTAACAGAAGATGCAGCTCATTTTAATGTACTTAGAAAAATTCATCAAAGTTCATTGCGGAATAAGTCATGCATACTGACTTGTTCATTCCAGTGGAAATGAAGAAATCCCCATAAAAATAGAAGTTTAATGAAGTGTTGGAGCAAAGTCCTGCCTGTCATTTCAATTACCACTGATTTAGAATTTTCCTTGATACACAGTTATTAATTGCTCTTACTCAGCACAATTAAAAGTTTACCTTAGATTTCACCAGCTTCACCGGTTCATGGGTGAAAGATTTAATTAACAAATATTGCCAAATCCACCTTAAAAGCTTTGGGCATAATATGAAGTACAAGAAGTGCTACTGGCTTCTTAGCATTTTGCAACCTATTTAGTTAAGACTGAATTTTGTTTTACCTAACAGCATTAATAAGTTCACAGTAAGTCCCTCCTTTTGCTCAGCCAATAATCACTGTAGGAAAACATGAAAGTAAAACTCACAGTATTTTTTTTTCTATAATTTCAGTGGTTTGAAAACCCTGGATGGTTTCTAGGCAACACAATTTTTTATATTTGTTCTAAAAGACAGACTGACCACCCAAAAATATATCAAAGATTATTTGGAAAAACAAAAATCAATAATTTTAGGATTCCTCTTACTTCTCTCCTGTTTTCAAGGAGGTAGTTATCTCCTTTAGAGCCATTCATTCCAGCCTAAGCTTGATCACTGAAACGGGACCACAGAAACGTAATTAATACCTTTTAGGTTATTTCACTGACTTCTGTCTTCACTGACAAGATGCCTAAATTTAAGACAGACAAATTCATACTAAATTAATCTAACCTGCAGTTAAAGCCCATTAACTCTTTTGATGTTCAGCAGTATGTTAATGATGAGAATCTTTTAAATACATGCTCAGTTGCCATTCCATTTTGATTAGGCCCTTGAAAATACAGCTAGCTTTCAAAAGGACCTATACATCTTATGTACGTAATTCTGAATATTCTGATTTGGCATAGAAAATTGCATGGCAGTGCAACCTTCATTCTTGCTCTGAATTTTGCCAGGTTTTAACAACCAAGGGCTACTTGTGATCAAGGAAAAACAGTGTAATTTATAACCCCCCTTCTTCTCATCCAGCTTCAGTATGCCCCAAGATACTTTTTATTCTTGCATTATGTCAGTACAATTTTATGTTAGTGTCAAGTTAATGAGTAGCTGCCACTTAGTTGATGCTGACTTTTGCCTTCAAAGTGATGGTAAGATTACATGTAAATATAAATGTCAACATAACCATTCTGTAATAATAATAATAATAAACTGTTGTTTCATTATTGTAATCTTCACCATCATTAATATTTTTATTCTTATTGATACTTAATTTTTACCACTACAAAAATAATAGCAATGTGCTTCTTACCATCCATTCATGCAGGAAAGTCTAACTCTTGCTCAGCAGAACTTGGATTGGAAGATATATACAGCATATGAAAGACAGAAAGGAAACAGTTAAATGTAAAGTTAAAAACAGATATTTAAGGGAGTAGTAAATAGGTTCAAATTTAAAAATTCATCCTCACATTGAAGTAAATGTGAGTAGTAGTAAACCTGCAGTATAAAGAAAAATAATTATTAACTAAATTAACTAAACTATTAATAGAGAGAATAAAATGAAAATTGACTAAAACTAGCAACACACAGCAAACTTTCTAGTTTGAAGGTATTTTATAAAATTGTATTCTAAATATCACAGTAGATATAAGAAGAGTTTAAACTCCTTCCATTTCTGAATAAAAGTATTCTTCCTCTCTGAAGTTTTATAATAATAGTCAATGCATCTCTTCAATGTAAAAATATTTCATTCGGGACAAGTAACAAACAGAGCCAAGCTATAAGAGATGGAAAGATTTTGATCTTCAGGATTTTGTTGCTTCAGTCTTTATCAGATGCTCACAGAGACACTCATTAAACAAATGTTTAACCTGCCAATTTTTGTTATACTGGAACAAAACCAACCAGACAAACAAAGACATAGAGACAGATATTCATCTATAGTGGGATATTCAGCTACAGATATTCAGCTATTACTGTCCAGTAGGATACAGTTCATCATGCATGCTTGAAGGAGTTAACAGCAAATTATCATTGCTAGCAATTACTCAGATTTTACCCCTTCTTTGTGTAAAATGGTTTCTATTAGGCAGTCAGGTGACTATTATGGATAGGTGGACTAAGTAGGTATTTCCAGATTTATGCAGAAGTTAAAACAAGGATCCATACTAATTTCCCTGTCCTAAAGTAATTTGCCTGAGTTTCCTTTATGTGGAAATTCCTACACTTTTACATGTACAGAATGGTCTTGAAATATTTTTTCCATGTTGCTAAGTATTACACTTACTTCGATAATGCTAGGTATCTCCTAAGATATATATGTAGATTTACGTGACAGTCAATGGAAAGAAAGAAGCATCTCCAGTGATATGTACTCTCTGAGATATATATCTTGTAGTAGGTTTATGAATTCTCTGTGAAGATACTGTGTTTTTAATTTACCTTGTAGATGGCTGAATTAGGCAGATTGAATGATATCTTAAATATTCTGTCTTTGTATTTTGTTATGTGTTGATATCTGAAACATTACGTATTTTTCTGTTCGTCAAGAATGAAACCATAAAAACCACTTGGAATGATCCTCAGCAAACTGAATCCCAGATGAAAGAATTCCACAAAGTATTTTGAATATGTACCCAGTCTAGTATGACCACAGCTGACTGTAGGTATTCATTACTGGAGTCTTCAAGAATCATAATTCTGTATTTTCTTCTGCATTGTGACTTCTCAGCATGAAATGGCATAATAATACCATAGACATCTAATGTAAATAATAGTATTAGTAATACTACTAATTACTAAATATTACTGTATTTACTAAAACCAATGGGCCCAGCTGATAAAAATTGTGCTGATAAACAATACTTGCTAGAATTTGGAACCACCAACATGGTGTTTTTCATTTTCTGAGAAAGGAGCTGAATTATAAAATCATATCTCCAAACACATGTTGGTATGTCATCTGGTAAATTCAAAAGTATAGCTGGAAAACACTGGGAAGTGCAGTTAATGTAAGGAAAAATTGTCTTAGCTGTAACTGCCCACAAACAAAACCTGTAGCCTTGAATATTTCCATTTTGTTGGGATTTTCACATTCTTGAAGTGGTGGGGAAGAGCTTTTAATTTAAAATATCAATATTGATTTTATTGTTTAAACATGCTCAAAAGCCTAGGTGGAATAGTAGTCTCCATGAACTGGCCCTGATTTAATATATCCAGAAGATTTCCAATGCTGGGTAAAAGAAGCATTCAGAAGCGAAGAGGAGCATCAGCAAAATAACAGTGGAAATAGATTCAGTATAGTCAAGTTTGTACAAAGACACCTCAGGGAGAAGAGAAGAAGGCTAACATTACAGGTTTGTGAAGATTCTGCTCAGTACTTCAGTCAGGGCAGAGATCCAAAAAATAAGATGCTATCCAAGTGGCAAGAGTTAGAACCGGCAACGTCAAAAAGGACAATGTGATCAGCTCAGTTACAATAAACCGAGTAGTCCCCGAGGATAAAGAAGGTGCACAGTCTACCAGACTTGGCAACAAAAAGATTTGATGTAAGCCATTGTTACACATAACTCTAAATGCTTTTAAAGGGAGAACCCAAATTGTAGGGACAAACAGTATAAAAGAGTGCAGAAATTAAAGGCTGATTCTTAGAAAAGCCAAGAACCTGCAGCTGCAGTTTGTGCAAATGTTTTTTGTTGTACTGTTCTCACACTTATTCTTTCATATCACGTATACAATTCCTTTCAAATTCCCTCTCTGTGCATCTTGCTTACGTGGATTTCCCAAAAGGTAAACAATGCTTGGCATTTATTAAACCAATAAGCTAGCAAATAAAACCAATGATAGGTTTTATTCTTTATCTGTAACTCTTTTTGTCTAATGGCAGAAAGAAGCAAACTGAACAAAGCACCTACTTAATATTCGTCATTCAAATTTTCCTTCTTCTTCAATTCCTTTTTCCACATTGCAATACTGAGAACTTCCAGTGGAATTCCATGTTCAAGGAATGCATATGCCATCAATATTTCTCAGAAATAATATGAAAATACAAGATTTTCTTTATTTTTCCCATCCAATAATTATAAATCCAACCATCATTTCCACTAATATTTTCCTTTCAAATTAGATCTATTCCAGCAAGTCCTTTACATACACTTTTTGCATGCATTCTTTTCTATCACTCATATAGACTAGCATGTGGTAAAGGCAGTTTTGCTAATGAGATGTCAAAACACCAAGTGGTTAGTTTTTAATTTAGCCCAAGGTAGAATGCTGTAGTTTAGAGCCAGTGATCCATTACTAAATTCGATTTCCCAACTGTTTAATTAATTTACTTATACAATATAATTATATTTAATTTGATATGCACATTCAAGATACAATGTGCTTAACCACTTCTAAATAAAATTAAAAAAAATAATAATAAAAATTACTAACAGCATATTTTTCTCCAGTGGAACTATCCTACCAACTGTTTTTCAAAATTAACCTTGTAATTTCATCTATTATGCTGATGTTCACGGAAAACCTAAATATATATACTTTTCTAAGAAAAATTGCAGAAGATAACTTTTAAAAACCAATTTTGGATTTTAACTTTGGGATAAATTAGATATGTTGTAGTCATCAAAATTAAACTTCAGGATGCTGGAAAAACAATAGAAAGCAATCTCTGTGTTCATTATGTGTTGCAGTCTCATGATGAGTTTTAGTTCTATGCCCTGGGACAATGAAGGAAAAACGGATGGTTTTGTATAGGATTAACCACAAGTAAAATAGTGAATAATGAAAGGAAATTCCAAGGCAGATTGTATGCTAGAAAATAAAACCATGTAAAGTTATGAAAGTAACCAAAGAATCAGAATGGGTCTATTTTTGTGGGTAAAGGATGTATGTTATGTCCTGGGAACATAATTTTAACTGATATGAAATATAGTTTGTGCTACAGTAAAGGTTCCCACCAAACTTGGGACTCATGTCTTGCATACATCTACTATTACAGTCTTTACTACAGAACCTACTTTCTGAGTAAATACAGTAAGATCAGAGAAAGGAACAAACGAATCATAGGCTTCACACTTTGACTATAGTGAAAAAGATTAAATCCTCATCTTGGTTGACTTACCTACAAGAGCATGCTTTCCCTTTCCAGAAAAGGAGGCAAAAATTACGAAGGAACAACCTGGAAACATGATTTCTACAGCCTCTCTCTACACAAAATGAAGAATTAGAAATATTCAGAAAAAAAAATCCAGACTGTCTGTTTTAGTTAATGACATAACACGGCAAATGGCAATGTCATCACACTCATATATCAAGCATGATGAGCAGAGCCTATTTAGTGCTAACCCAGGAATTCACATTGTTTAATGGGCATCAAGAAGGGCACATTTCATTCAGATGCCTTCTCCTGAGTGATACATAATAGGTTTTACAAGTCACAGAGACTTGCCAAGTTCCACACTAAAACATTAGCTAAAAGCAGTAATTGCAGAGTCAACTGAATGTGTTATTCTTCGATTCTTGGTCAGCATAGGGGATCTATATTGCAGTATGCCTTAGGGATTTCCTGTTACTAGTATCTGTTCAACTGTTCAGTGGAGAAACAATGTGAGATCAAGATGATTTGAAGTCAAATTCATCTCACCTAGCTTTAGACATTTAAAAGTTAGACATCTAAGTGTGAACTGGAGAGAAACAGGCACCTCTAGAGGGCAATTCATTTGACCTATCTCAGATGCCTATTTTAGTCAGAGATGAATCGCCCTCCAGAGATTCCTAGATTCCTCTATTGACTATAGAGAGAGCCTAGGGCAAGTAGTTCAGTACTGGACTTCTGAGTTTCAGACATAATTTAGAAGAGATATATCTCCCTCACTGTAGTCGTAAGGTTCGGTTTCCACAGTTAATCACTCATGCTGTTTTCAGATTCACAAAATATCCAAGAACTCATCTCTACGTATTCCTCTTTCGCTCTTTTTAATTTCTATTTTGGGTTGTTGGTTTCTTCTCAAGCACTTACTGCCTTTATTTTTGACTCATTTTCTCATTAAAATTATTCACTAATCGAAGGTTCATTGTAACTTCTCCACATTTCACCTCCCAAAACAGATGCCTTAGTGATAACAGCCAGAGCGCATTATATAATTACTATGCTTCATCCAGCTGTTACTCATTCTTAGGATTTTATTTCCACTTCTCAGATGTCTGAAGCCTTAGTTTTCAGGCCTCCATGATGGAAATAAATTACTAGTCTTTCTCTATTTAGTCAGTCATTTAATAAGATTATTCATTCAGTATTGTATAGATTATGAATTAAATCCTTATAACTGATCCCAAACATTCAGAAAAACATGGGTTATAGAACTAGTACTTGATTTGGATTTTAATTTGTTCTGTACTAAGGAGGCCTGGCATTCTTCTCAGACTGATTTTATACTATTGTAACTCCACTGACTTTAGTAAAAGCTTTCCAGACAACAAAAATGAGAGCAAAAATAATCCTAGGTTTTCAATAGACAGGAAATGGTTGCAGATGTTTTACATTAATTATTAATTATATTTATATTATCAACCAATTTATTTAATTAATTTTATTAAATAGTGCTCAGATTTAAAAAAAATAAATTTAAAAAGGTAGACATTTCAGCAGTTATTCTCTAAGAGCAACACAAATTTTTGGCATTCTTTTCTCTTTGACCAGTAAAAAAATTCTTGGTTAATAAACTTTTTCAAATAGGTGTTAATTGATACAAACAGCAGCTTATGCTCCTTCAGCATGTTTTAAAGAAGCATCCAGCATGTCTTGAAAGTCTTAAACAAATCACAAATTCTTTTATTAAAATACATATGCATATATTCTAACATCACTTCAGTTACTCCAAACATTTAAAGAGAGGATTCTTAATATAAAAGTATTACAATACAGAGTGAGTGCAATCAGCATAAAAATAATTTGACAGCCTTCCACATTGCTGAGTAAATGAGGCATAACCTTGAATATGAAACTCAGAGGCTGGTGATTTCTTTAGACTATATTAGAGATTTTATGACACTTCCTGTGGGAGAGGGAAACTGTTCAAGAAAGTTTATAACATCCCCCATAGGCACAGCAATCTTTTCTTATTTATGCTTAGATTATCATCATGAGCAGGTGTTTCTCATTCTCTGTGGGAGTCAGAACTCCAATAACAGAAATACAGTTTGTGTGAAGATTAAAGTGCTGGAAATGTTTTTTTTTTTCCAATAACATATATGGACTTGACTGTCTTCTAGTGTCTACTGTTTCATGTCCTATTGTTGATACTACAGGTTTAATTCTACAAGTGTTGGACACTTTTCAAGTACAGATGACTTGTTCCACCAATGGACTTTCGAGGTCAGCAACAAAAGTTGATTACCAACAGGAGTCTTTCCCATGACTTCACAACTTCTCTTGTTGGACACACTGCTTACAACAAACACTTCACAGCTACAAGGCCAAGACCTCCCATATGTTTCTGCTTTAGAGAAACGCGCTGGACTTGGAACAGAAGTAATAAATATTTATTGAGTTTATACTATATGTAAATATAGTATAGTAACATGCATATATGTTATATATATGTTATATATATATATGCATTGCATTGCATATATATATATAACTATAACTATGCTAGTATGCATATATGCACACTCCAATAATTTATAAATGTGTCAATAAATAATGCATATATTTAAAAAGATTGTGATAATTGTATATTTAACTTTCTAGCTTTCTAGATTTCATCAAAATAAGAATTGTCTAGAAGCAAACTGTTAAGGAATGGCAGATCAAGAAAAGGTGTCTCCAGGATAAGCTGAAAGGACTGTGGACCATTTTAAAGGAGTACCGTCAGGGTCAGCGGTCAATTCTTGGAAAAACAAGCTAAGTAAATATGAAAAAATTAAATCTGAGAGGAAGTTATGTATTTAAATAAAACAGACATGCCTATTTTTCTTGTTCTTTAAAAACCTCAATTCTGTTTATATATTTTCTAGTAATAGTCATAGTGTGGATGAAAAGTCCTGCAAACAGAGGTTGGAGTACATCTTTCCATATGAGTCCCCAAACTACTCTGTCTCTCTAGACATTGGTAATGCTTCAGGAAAAAAAATGGCAATTAACTACTATCTCACTCCAGCAACAGTCTGATTATCTTCTAGCAGATTATAGCTCAGGATTCCAAACCAATAGGATTTGGAGTCTGTTTCCTAATTTCTGAACAGGTACATTTAAGGACTAGTCATCTTATTTAAAGGGCAAAAGAAGGAAGCACGTCCACTATAGCCTCATCTAAAAAATATATTTTAGAAGAGCCTAGCTGTATTGTGCACAGCCTGATCTTTTAGTTTACATTAAGTACATTCTGTTCAGCCATATTTTTACCTGTGTTTTTACCTTTTTTTGAATTCCTAAAGACAGTTCTCAATTAAGTACAAGCATGAAAGCAACAGCAGGAGTTTGGAATGGAACAGAAAAATGTAAGTCTTCACTCAGCTTTGGTTGAGGTTATAGACATTGCCACCTCAGGAAGTTGTAGAACTTGAAAGTTTTACATTGAAGCTTTTTTAATCTTCTCTTTTATCCATTTACACCTAGATCCTAGGCCAGATTTTTTGAGCAGTGTATCTATTTCATACAGTAAAATAAAATGTAATTCACTTGAGCTAAATTACAAGGCCCAGTCTAAAACCTTGGAATTTGAAGACACTGAGCACAGCTATGGAAATGAAGTTAGAAATTTGAAATTATTTTTTTCAGCAACAAGATAAACAAAGTTCAGCTTTCTGAAAAAATCTGCAGAAGGGTTTAGTCTGGTTGAAATAATTCAGGTTAGATTTCCCAACTACAGACAAAAAACAAATATGAAAGATCTAAAAAATTCCAGTTCAGGGGCAAAAGGAATGAGGAAGCTATCCAGAAAGTAGAAAGACCAGAGGTACAAATAGTGTTGTGACAGTGACAAAATGAAGCAGTATTTATGAACCATTGAATGTTCACTTATTAGTAGAAGTGCAATGAAAAATCTAAAAAGACTTGTCATTGCTTCAGCTTGCCATTTTAAATATGATAATTGTACAGTAATTTATCACTGTCTCACAATTAAAAGTAAATCAAAGTGAATTTATACTCTGAACACAAATGTGTCAGAATTCTACATCAAGCAACTCCTTTTTCATTAGATGGAAGCAGATGACAGCAAGCTCACTAACAGAAACCTACCTAAGACAAAAGAACCAAAAGAACATGGAAATGTGAGTTTATTACCATGAAATATATTATTTCTATGAATTTAGCATTAATTTTATGACACTTCTAGCTTCTATTCCATCAGAACACTTTGAAAGTTGGATGAGTCAGGAAACTAAATGTCTGCTCACAACTCCTTATCCCTCTCACACTTTTTTGAGGCTTCCTGGTGCATCATAGGTTGTTGTCAACTTGCATATTTTACTTAAATATTTATTTTACCAGAGTCCTTAGACATTGACTAGAAGACACTATGCAAATGAAAAATCCCAGACAAAGCATAAGAAGTTAGAAAGGAAGAGAAACACTAGTAAAAAATATCATGTGCATTGTGTAGTGGCCCACATATGGGATCATCCCAAACAAACATCATAAACAAAAAGATCTGAATACTAAAACTGCTTTCTTTCATAGTTCATTTATATACTACACATAGGTCTGGCATGGATTTTAGGAATGCTTTAGGAATAATAAAATCAAACAGAAGACCTAACCCCAGATTAAGCTATAGGTGTAATAGCTCAGTCAAGTTCACACAAATCTGGTGAAGATCATCACACATTTGAATATATACATATATATTTGCACACAAGTAATTATACATATATGTGTTTATTTAAAGATGATTCAGAACACTTTTCTAGTCTTCTCTTTTTTCATTTTTAACATCAGTATGACCTCACAAAGGAATGTCTGTGGTTTCAGTGCTTATCAGTCAATGTAGACTGGATGACTAAAACAAATACCTAATCTGCTAATTGTCTTTTCTGAGAAGGAAAGGAATTTAACATGATAGGAGACACAAACAGTTCAATCAAGCAATATTTCCAGTTAATAAAATGAGTTCAGAATTTCTTTTCTATAATTTCTCACAGTCACTCTTTCATATTAAGCATTTGTGGACTCTAAGTTATTATTATTACTATTATATTACACCAGGCACATCATGTCTATGAACATTAGTTAGTGTAGACACTAATCATGCAATGCTCTTCCCCTTTCCAAACGTTATAGGAGCCACATAGTACCCTCTTTAACCCACACCCTCACCTCCCAAATATAAGAATCTTTGTGCAGAAAATGCACAGAAGCAGAAGCGCTAAGCATTTGGAACTGTAAGCATAGTCAAAATAGATTTTTACCATCTAATAATGCTGTACCACAAAGCAGCATAAAGGCTAGCATGGTGGCTTTGCAGGAGAGATTCTGATCTGAGCCCTGTGCATACCGCCTTGGTACTGCCTTCTGGTGAGATGTGTGTTTCAGGTCCCACATCCAGTTTTCATCTCCTTTCTTCTCCTGCCTTGCCAAGACCTGCATTATTAGGTGCATTATTATTCTGAAAAGCAAACAAACAAACAAACAAACAACAAAAAAAAACAGGACCAACCATCTCAATTTGGGCACCAAAAATTATTCAACAAAATGACATTCCCTTTTGTTAAGTGTAAGATATGAACACAAATCCACTGCTGTTTGTGCAGCAATCCTGTGTTGTGATAGTAAGCATCATAAGACTGCCCATGAAGAAATTATTTCTGTGTTCAGTGAATTACTTCTGTGTTCAGTGAAGATCTGCTATGTAAGAAAAATGTCTAGAGACCTCACACTAACTGCTGGCAACATGGAAGAAAAATAATGTTTTCCCTTACAGTGACCTTCAAGTCTCACCTCATTGAGGTGGGGAAAAGGGGCAAAAAGGTAAAAAGGTGAGGGATGAAATCTGGCCTGAGAAAAGGAGGAGTGTGTGGAGTTACCTAGCAGAATGAAGTAGGGTTGGAGTCTTCAAATGTATTATATGTAGTGTTAGAGAATATGTATCAGGGCATGGAGTAGTGGAGATGTAATGCGGGATGCAGAAGCAGCCCAAAATAAGTCTGAACGCTGCTGTCTCCCAGTCAGACTGAGCGTGGCATTTCTTTTCGAAGTATAGAAAAGCTTTTGATGGCTCACAGTATGTAAGTACATACTAGTACATCTCCTGACTCTATGCAATGCTATAGTTGCAGGCAACTGTGAAGTGCAATAATGGTCCCTGCCTTAGAATTAGCCCATATACTGTACCCACCAGGGGACTCTGGGGACAAAGCCTGTAACAAAACAAAATCACAGAAAAAAAAAAAAAGTTGCACTTGACAAAGTTACTTTAAATCTGGTATCTCTTAACTCCTGATTGTCTAACCAGCAATCTTAGTATTCTTAATTACTCTTTCCTATGTGGCTTTCATTAAAAAAATCAGTGTTATTAGCAGTAACAAACTAAACATGGTAACACACTTTAGTTTTCCTTTAGTCAAATAAAGGCAGGTACATTGTATGTCAGTGTATGGGATTGATAAAACAAAGTTTAAATGCCAAGGGTTTTTCATGTTTTTATGAAATGTTTGGTGAGGGAGTAGGGGTATAAAGTGGGAAAGACAATGATTTATTTTCCTAACACAGGCTAACACTCTCTAAATTCCTAAAATGCAAAAGTAAGCATCCACGCATCCTGAACAAAATAAAAATAAATAAATAAATAAAAAAAATGTTTGTCTACATCTGTAAATGAAAAAGAGTGAAGAAGAGTGAAATGAGATGTGACTGCTTCTGAGCACAGGGATTTTTAGGCAATACATTCATTTTCTATAGTTGTCAGAGAAGCAAATGTTCCAGAAATATAGGAGCTGAAAAATTTTCCATCATCTCTCTTGGTGAAACAAAACCTAGCTAGAAGATGGGATTCAATGAAGTCGTATTTTGACAGTGTGTGCAAGGTCACACTGCTTTTCATTTTCAATAGTCAAACTGGGTATCTTTTCATCTCCTTTGTCCAACAGACCCAAGCACTTCTCATACAAATTTAACTTTGAAACTTATCATTTAATCTTATCAATGCAACTGACTTATTTGTTACTAGCAGGATGACATTTAGAGGCATCACAATTCTAGACTACTTTGATTTACATCACATCTCCTTTCGTCTTCAAGATCAACATAAACTCCTAGGTAACTCAAATGGGACTGGCCAGGTTTGGATTGGGTTTGTTTTATTTTGTTCTTTTCTTTATGTTTTGGTTCATTTCAATTTGTGGTGGACAATGCTGATGAAATAAAAACATCCACGACAGGTTAAAATTCTAACAAATTTCTATCTCTACAGAGAATAAAGCCTTCTGACATCATTAGCACTCTGAAATTGCTTTTAAAAAATAAAGTAGCTTTTTTTTTTTTTTGAAATAGCTTTAAAAATAATAATTTGAAATGTATTTTATGAGTAGCTTAAATACTTTTATTTGAACTTAAGCATAAAAATAAAATTTCAAAGAAAAAATGAAGGGTATAATTTATGTTTGAAGTGAAATGTTCCTGGAAATTCCACTTTAAGAAAAAATTTTAAATGTCGGTACTTAATATTTTACTTAATGTTTTGTACTTTTCCCCAGAGTCATCATTTAGCATGAAGCTAGAGCTACAACTTTCATTTGCTTTTCAAAAATGTTATGTTATGTTGTAATTTTTTTCATTAAATATGACCTGTGTAGATAAAATTTTACCAGTAAATTAAAAATAAATGTAGAAACAAGACAGAGAACAATGTGTTTTGAGACTTTTAAAAATACATATAATTAATTATATATTGTTATTTATTATTATATTTTACAAGGTGCAAATTCTTGTCACAAGCCTTCGTTGTGGTAGGAGAGAACTGCACCCTTATTTTCCCTTTTCTCAACAGCCCTCTGGCAGCATTCCTTTTATCCTACAGGTGACCACTGCTACAGGGATGGTAGCTCTGCTTACTCCATGGTTTCCATGGGGGAAACCTGAGATCAGATGCATAGAATTCATATGGCATTTACAAGTTATATAAGGCTTGATATTTTAACTAACTGTAAAAATCCTCTTGCAATGGGTGTTTTTTACAAATAGATCTAAATTAACAGGTAGGTTTCTAAGCTCTAATTTTTCAGCCTCTAAAAATTTCAACTGAACAAAATGTACTTCAAACTTTAAAGCCATTATTGCTTATGTTTCAGTTACTTCCTAGTTTATTGAAGGACTGATTCTCCTTATTTAACTCAGGTAATTGTACTCAGAGTGAAACTGTTGAAGCATTCAAATATGGATCACTCCCATGAGCAAGGATTATGACATTCAACCTTTAGAAATTAACACACTTCTGGTCTTAGTTGTTTCCACTGTTGAAACATAAACATAAATCCTTTTCAGAAATAAGGAAATATACTTGCCTTAACAGAGCTATATTGTTTTAGCATGAATTTGATAGCTGTGAATAATATTCATTCTCACAGGCAATGCTAGAAACAGTGTATGCTTCACTAGGCCTGCTGCGGTATCAAAGGTGATTTAAATAGGATCACCCAGCAGCTGATAACCTCATGGGTGAGATTAGCAGCTGTTAAACCTGCAACTGATACCCAAACTGCACTTTCTTTCTCTGCCCTTAGAATCAAAATGGCTCATTTTTCCCCGAATCAGAAAAGGCGAAGAAAACATGCTGTCGTATTCTCTTCCTTCCAGATAACTTTTTCACAATGTGAAAAGATGCTCATACAAATGCAAATAAAGACAGAATTATTACAGCATTCGCCCAGGAAATAGTGCATAGCATTGAATTAGAGATTTCAAAAGAATGATGACAATGCGTATGCCTAAAACAAGGAAGACTAAATATTATTTGCTATGCACATTTTCCTAGACAATAAGGTGGCAACTTTATTTAGGTCAGAAAAGAGCAAAAGTGTGGGTAGGACTTACTCAATCTCTGAGATCAAGTACAACCTGCAGATGGACAATTTGTATCTGAAGATAAAGTCTAAGTCAAGAATTTCCCTCTATGCATTCCAAAAACAGAATACAGACTATCATTTAAAACAAACATCACACATACAGCCAGCAAGTTTTATGTTTTAAAGCAGCATTTTCTGGTTAAATTTCATTTTCTTTTTGGAAAGCAAGTGAATTATTATTTTCAAAAAAACACAATGTTTTTTTGACAATTATTTTATATAAAACACAATTTTATGTACATAATAAAACAGAAGTCAATAATATGGATGAAAACTCAGTAAGTATATAAACAATAGAGATGGTAGATAATAGAAGATATTAATAAAGAGTGTTCTAGTTTATATAAATTTATATAAAACACAATTATTTAAAAAAAAAAAAAAAAAAAACACAAAAAAAAAAAAACAAAAAAAAAACACAAAGAGCCACTCCACCAGCTTTTCTGTATCAAGTCAGCCCTTCATAAACATGAAGTATCTAGATTTTCCCAGATATAAAATGTGGAACAAACAAATTCCTTATCTCAAATACCTGGAGCATCTAGGAACCTCTAAATACCTAACAGAGCCCTGGTCATTGGCCTGCATCCTGCCTGTTTCAGACTCATGTCTTACATCCCAGTACTAGACGAAGGCAGAGGAAATACTGATTTTAACACTAACAATGAAAGGTCTCTTTGTCTTGCTTTTTTATTTATTTATTTTAATTTTTATTTAATCTTTTGGACATTTAATGAAAATGAGTTATTTAACTTGGAAGAGAAATGTGTTGGTCATTAATATCTACCACTACTGTAAGTTCTAGATTGATATGTTTATACTCACACAGAAATAAATTAGGGCCAGTGCTTTAGCTTTGGTCAGCACGCTCCTACAATTTTATTCATAGTTTGATATTTACAGATTTTAAAATTACCATCCAAGTGTGACAACATTTCTCTATGTCTTTAAGTTATAACTGGGAAGAGAAAACAGTTTCTCATCCAGGTTACTCTCAGACCTTTCTGAATAATCACGAGAGGTTTGTCTCAGTGATGTTGAGCCAGAGTAACAACTCCCATGCCAATTCTCATCTTGCTGGCTGCACAGATGGAGTGAAAGGACTTCCCTGAGGGTTTTTGGCAGCTAACATAATCAGATCACCTAACGGCTGCTCTAATTTTTATAAGAGGCTGTTATCTCCTCTGAATATAATCACCCATTCTAAATACCTCTGATTATTTCTTAACAAATAATCAGTGAGTATCATTTGCACCATTTCAATGCAATATATTCAATATTGTAGCAGTAAAGTGGGTAGCACCACCTCTATTTACTACTACCTACCTACCCTTGCAAGATCTGATTTTCATTTATTTGGAGACAGACAAATAGGGCCACAAAAATACAAGTTTTTCTTTTTTCTTAATTTAGCATCTAGAACAAATGGATATAGATATAGATTAGATATAGATATAGATAGATAGATAGATAGATAGACAGACAGACAGATAGATATAGAGCATAAAACTACGAATCTAGCAGGGCCAGAGCTGCAGCAACTTAAAGTCAGCACTGCACTATGTGTTTCAGGGGGGCTATGCTGATTTATGCCAGCTGAGAATTTGGCCTGGCTCAAAAGGCTGGATAATCAAAGATGTCAGCCTACTTTGGAAGCATTCTTTAAATGGTAGCTCATGTAATCTAAGGGGACTTAGAAGAGCTTTCATTCAATGCCCTCATCTGTATAGGCTCTTATTATCTGATGAATAATCACTGCAGATACGCTTTTCACATTTCCAGCACTTCTCAAAAAGAACCCATGCACCCTCTCTCACAATATGCCAAAGGAACAGGAAATATTATTTGAATCTGAAAAGACAGACTAAGCAAGCTGACTAAATAATATTAAATGTCTGTTTATCTTATATTTATTTTATTTGTATAAAATGAATGAGGAACAATAAATCCCAATCATCAACAATGCTTTAGAGCTTAATTCACCTCTGTAATACTTCAACTGTGTTTCGATATTCTTCCACTGACTTGACAAAAAATATACATCAACCATAATAGAAGACTAGAACACTATTAATATCCTCTATTATCTACCATCTCTATTGTTTATATACTTACTGAGTTTTCATCCATATTATTAACTTCTGTTTTATTATGTACATAAAGAAGCAGACATACTGTGCCCTTGTGTGGGTCTTTACATGTGCTCAAGTATATATACACTATCTATGTACACATACTGCAATAGGTTCACTGTGAGCACTGGTTCTTATCAGATAATTGCTCAAGTGTAAACTGCTTCCCATGTCATATTTTAGCAGGCTGCTAAGTATATTTAACAGGCTCTGAAGCTGCCTATTTTCAGTCCCACATTGTGAGTCCATAATGCAGCCTTTTTTTCTTTTTCTTTACTTAGTGCTGTATTATGTGTTGCAAATAAGTATTTAATTTGTACTTCAGTTTACAGGCATTTATTGTACAGTAAGAATCAAATGACTACTACAAGGATCCTTTTTATGATTTGATCCATTCACAAGAAAATTCAGCTGCTATCATAATATCCTCAAAATTGCATCAACAATACATATGAAATTAATATATTATTAGCAATGAAATGTTGGTCTCTAACTGACACGAAACAAGATGTATAGATAAAATTAGCTTTCAATTGTCATACTTCTTTGATGTCAGAAAGTATTTAGATTTATTATTTCATTAATTAATTCAAATCAGATTGATTTTCTTGGTTTTGTTATATGACAACGAAATCGCTAAGAAAGGCTTTTAGCTTTACAATGTGCATAATGGAAGCATAGCTATGACCACAATATTTATGTATCTCAACTCAGTAGTTTTGGATTGTGATTTATATTTCTGTGTATATCTAAAACACACACACACATACACACAGCATATTACATCTGACTTCAAAAAACATATAGGGCTTCTATAAAACTGATGCAAAATGTAGTGAAATAGTTAAATATTTAAAACAATCACCAGTATTGTTTATCCAGTCAGAGATTTAGTTTCACTGATGTTGCACAACTGGGGGAAGAGTAGTGATAGTCTGGCTGCTGAAGTAGAAAACTTTGAGACAGGACAAAGCTTGAGAGGATAGTGTTTTTTGAAACAGCATTAACAAAATGGTATCAGTATTTGTTTTGTTTATGTCAGCCTACCAAACATTAAGATTAAGGTCTTAGGCTCTAGCTGACCTTGACAAAATAATCAGACAGAAGCCCAACAGAAGCACAAAAAGCAAATGAACAAGCATTCTCTGCTCAAAACCAAACATTTTCTGCTTTCTCACATACAAAGCTTATTTTCCAGAGTGAAAATCCATTCCTGTGCCAACTCTTCACCTTAGCTTTTCTCATGCATCTGCTCAAATGCAGAGGCTTCTAAAGAAAGGTCAGAATACATAAGCTATTTCCTTTGGCAATCTTGAGAACAAAATCCAAAATCCATTTATCAGTTTTCAAATCAACAAGCCATATTTTGTGGCCCAAACAATGTGAGAATGATGAGAACTGAATTCTTCAGCCTAGTGTCAGAAACCAACAGGGGAAAAAAAATAAATAAATAAAATAAAAATTAATAAAACATAAGTCTCTCCTTCACAGCTCAGAAAGACACCATCTCTATATCAGTATGAATTTCCAGCTAATTTAAGAGGCAGACCTAGAAGCTGGGTGCTGCTACTGAACCATTAAGTCAAGGACTGAACAACATTTGGAAAACCTGCACCAAAATGTACAGTGGACCAGAGACTGATGGAAAGTTTAAGCTGATAATTATTTAATATAATTATCTTATACAGTTGAAGTACAACATGATAACTAATAAGCATTGACTTTTTTAGGCATACTAAGGCATACAGTGATGTACCTTCTTTAGCCATGTCCTGAACTGTCAGGACACAAGCCTGGAAGATGTGGAGTGCATTGGTGAGCACTGTACCTAATGTAGTTCCTGCAACTCAGTCACAAAACTGGCTCACCTCTGTCAGCTCAGCAAAAAACGACCTGGTAACCAGCACACATAGACTTTCACCTTGTTTACATGTCTTCCCAGGCTACATTAATCATGTTACTCAACTCTGTAGGCAGATAATCCTCATATTTCAGTGAGTGCTAGGCACAAAGATATTTGTCTTACACTGTATCCTCTTTGTTAATCAAAATGAAGAGAAGCAATAAGGCATTTTGTATATATTGAAATAACATCAAAGAAATTGAAGACTTTTGTACTAGTCACAAGGAAATATGCAGCTTCAGCTTTTTGACCTTTGTCCAACGCCTGGTAAAACAGAGGCCTGACTAGAGGATGTGACTCCCAGACACCATAGATATTCTAATTACTGATAATCTTTCCAGCTTTCAGCACTGACTTTGTCTTATTTGCAAATCTTTTCCTGTTCCAGTACAAAGTTAAAACCTTTACTAGGTGTGGGAAAGAATTTCTGTCTCTCATCTACTGTTTGAGCTAGTACAGTCATGTTTGTGATGACTCTTCATCTGCCCAAGAAAGGAGAGAGGGAGGAAGAAGCCCTCCTATGTTCAGATCTCACCCCATCATGGATTTACAATGTACTAAGGGCTGTAAGACCAGGAACTGAAATGACAGATCTCCAAAAACTAGGAACAGTCTGCATATAACCTATGAAATTTCAGTCTACTTTCATATCTTTTATCTAGCATGATCAGAATGCTAGTCTGAGACTCATAAGTTACCCTGACACATCCAGGAAAGTTTGTTACCTCACTTCAGGTCTGTTTAAAGTTATTGAAAATGGGATTTATGTGGGTCTTTACCCCACAACTTCATAAAAAGCCTTATGACAATGATTGTTAAAGTTCTTCAAAGTGAACTAAACCTTGCAATAAGAGCTAAACAAAAAGTTCTGTTAAAGCTGTAGGTGGCAAAATTATCTAAATCACCCAGGCTTTATTTTAATAGGAACCTTTAAAGGCAGCTTTTGTTATTTTCCAAGGTTTCTTAAAAGGTGTTTTAATAAACACTTTTCTGTTGTTGTGAATCTTTTCATCCACCTTATATCTTGTAGGCTTTATCAACTCTAAGTTATCTCAAAAATCTTCATTAAGTCTCACGCTGATTATTTCTAGCTTGGACCTCTCTTTCCCATTTGGCGTTTTTAATCGCTGGTTCCACAGAGACTAGCTTTGAGGATTGTGGTTTTTTTTTCCCTATTTTAGGTCACACCAGGGCTACTTCTGTGAAATCCAATTAGAACCTTGTAACAGTTCTCTGTAAATTTCATCACTTAAAAAAAAAAAAAAAAAAAAAAAAAAAAAAAAAAAAAGAAAAGACACTGAGATCTTGAAAGGAGAACTCTGTGACTGCCAGAAGGGTTTATTAGCACCTTGTCAGAAAAAAAAAAAAAAAAAAAAAGTGTTTGTTTTGGGTAGATCAATCTAATCTACTTCAAATGACAAGTCCTTGAGCTCTGAATACTGTAGACCTAATATTCAGATTTTATTTAATTTAAAAAAAAAAAAAAGGCAGCATTCTATATTAGTGTGAAAACCTACAGAATTATCTGGCTCTTAACTCCAAAATTATTACTTCAGAACATTTACTTTTACCTTCAACTTTAGTTGAAGACCTGTTATCAGAATATTTGTTTTGTCACCCTGATCTGGACCACCGGAACATCCATTAAGGCTTGTCAATTTTTATTTTTTTTCAAGTCATCATTTCCCAAGGATGTCTTTCCAACCTGCAGGAACCACTAACTGATCTGACAAATTTGAGACATTTGCTTTAGGGAAATTTGCAATACAGTAATTATATCAATGTCATTTAAGATTAAGTCAGAAACTGAAGTCTCACATCATATCTGTAAAGAACATCTACAGTGGGAGATTGCAGTGATGTTAGTAATTACAACACTGGAAATTTCATCTGTATAGGTATGCTGCTATAGAGTAGGTCACCTCAAGATTTTTTTCTAGAAATTATTCTAGACCTGAAAACCATCAAAGATGATAAAAAGGAGATCTGTGTAAAAATTCCAAAAAGGCTTCAACAGGCTAAATTAGTTGTGAGAAAAACTGAGTGCAGTTTAGGTGACAAAATGTAATCTATTCACTGGTACATTTCAGAACAAAAAGAGGTAAATATAAAGATTTTTTCATTGGGGATGAATCTTTCAGATGTATTTGGGGTAACTGTATCTTTGCTCCATTAACTGTGATGCATAAACAGTTTCAGGAAACAAGTTCAGGTTGTCTTAATATCCGTTAAGGCATTCATTTGTGAATTCATTTTCGTGCACATTAGAGCAGCATTGAACCTGAGTAGCCTTATAACCCAACCATTCTGCAGAATGCCTTACATCTTGTCACTTATCTGTTTTATGTACACCATTAAACAAACAAAAGGAAGAGAATCTCAACCCAATGGTAACTGTATTCTGTAAAAATGGAGACCTGAACTACACTGATTATTAAGGAAGGAAGGAAGGAAGGAAGGAAGGAAGGAAGGAAGGAAGGAAGGAAGGAAGGAAGGAAGGAAGGAAGGAAGGAAGGAAGGAAGGAAGGGAGAGATTCCAAGAGGACTAACAAACACCTCCTACATGAACATTGCTTTGAAACTGTGTTAGGTTAATAAGGAAAAAATAAAGCATAATAAATTAAAGTACAGTAAAGTAAAGCAAAGCAAAGTAATAAAAAATAAAATAAAATAAAATAAAATAAAATAAAATAAAATAAAATAAAATAAAATAAAATAAAATAAAATAAAATAAAATAAAATAAAATAAAATAAAATAAAATAAAATAAAATAAAATAAAATAAAAAAGTAAAGTAAAGTAAAACATTAAGAAGCATTTGGACTGTGCACTTAGTCACATGGTCTGAATTTGAGTGCACCCTCATTAAGTTTGCAGATGACACCAAGCTAGGTGCGTGTGTCGATCTGCTCGAGGGTAGGAAGGCTCTTCAGGAGGATCTGGATAGGCTGCACCGATGGGCTGAGGTCAACTGCATGAAGTTCAACAAGGCCAAGTGCCGGGTCCTCCACCTGGGATGCAATAACCCCAAGCAGAGCTACAGGCTGGGAGATGAGTGGTTGGAGAGCTGCCAGGCAGAGAAGGACCTGGGAGTATTGGTGAAAAGTCAGCTGAATATGAGCCATCAGTGTGCTCAGGTGGCCAAGAAGGCCAACAGCATCCTGGCTTGTATAAGAAGGAGTGTGGCCAGCAGGTCTAGGGAAGTGATTGTCCCCCTGTACTCAGCTCTGGTGAGGCTGCACCTTGAGTACTGTGTTCAGTTTTGGGCCCATTGCTACAAGTAGGACACTGAGGTGCTCGAAAGAGTCGAGAGAAAGGCGACAAAGCTGGTGAGGGGTCTGGAGAACAAGTCCTACGAGGAGCGGCTGAGGGAGCTGGGCTTGTTCAGCCTGGAGAAAAGGAGGCTCAGGGGCGACCTTATTGCTCTTTACAGATACCTTAAAGGAGGCTGTAGAGAGGTGGGGGTTGGTCTGTTCTCCCACGTGCCTGGTGACAGGACTAGGGGGAATGGGCTAAAGTTGTGCCAGGGGAGTTTTAGGTTGGATGTTAGGAGGAACTTCTTTACCGAAAGGGTTGTTAGACATTGGAACAGGCTGCCCAGGGAAGTGGTGGAGTCAACATCCCTGGAAGTCTTCAAAAGACATTTAGATGTAGAGCTTAGCAATATGGTTTAGTGGGGACTGTTAGTGTTAGGTCAGAGGTTGGACTCGATGATCTTGAGGTCTCTTCCAACCTAGAAATTCTGTGATTCTGTGATTCTGTGAATTTATGCATAGACCTGTGTGGTGCCAGGAGTTGGACTCAATGATCCTTGTGGACCCCTTCCAACTTAGGATATTCTATGATTCTATTATTAAAAAAATACTTTCAATAAATTGTCAATTTGAATGATACGAAGCAGTCAGAAATTTCCCAAGCAATTATATCTTCTGAACTGGACATAACTGTATCACTGTATAATTACACTGTAATCCAATCCATTTCCATCCAGCATATGTTTAGTATTTCCAGCAATATTCTAAGAGCCCTTCATTTCCAATAAAGTATGTTTTATGATATACCCAGGCTCAACCATTTGAACCCAATGTCTACTAAAATCAGTAGTAGCTTATTGCTTCTTAAAAACTCAGTGCCTTGATGCTCTGGATTAAATTCTTTCATGATCTACTCACAAAAGAGCAAACTGATAGCAGAGAAAGATTAAACTAAAATATCTGTCTCCTGGAGCCACTGTTCTTATCATTAATCTACGCACTTTCAACTTAAAATTGTCAAATTCCCTGTTGTGTAGGGAACTTTATAAAGAAGTGAGCAGATTACTACATTAAATACCTAGAATTATTCTAGATGACTCAGTTGAAGGAAAAGAATGTTGTCTTTACTGAATATGGCACTAGAGTCTTTCTGTTCGCAGATCTCTTTTTCAGCATTTTTTATTCCAGTTGAGGTACATTCAAATTTATTATTATTATTGCTTTCCTGTGTGTTTTTATCACTGATTGCTTAAATTGTTTTGGCTTCCTAAGTACAGTGAATACAATATGAATTGTTTACACATTCACTGTTCAGATTATCATTACTTTCCTTCTCACCTTAATATCATCACAAATATCATACCTTATTTGGTAACTTGATGTTGATTTAATGACTTGACTGGCTCATGACAATAATGCCTCTTAACTTTCAAACTGTTTAATGTATTTCTTTTTAAGAGTAACTAAGATCTCAAATGTCTGTGCAAGCAAATTAGAATCAACACAAGAAATTTACTGGTAAAAGATGATTACAGGAGTCTGAATGCCAAATTAATGAGCAATCTAAAGATCTGATGTAGCTCCCAAATTATAAATTGTTTCCTCAAGCAGCTGAAAATTAATATTATGTAGCGGTTGTTTTTTGGTTTATACATTTATATGGTTTCAACTGGAAATTCATAAAATAATCCCATACCTCTCATGCAATTTCCAAAATGCATATTGAAAACCTGTCAGCTTAATTAAATAGCTTTGTGAAGACAGTGACCTGGATAGAAAAAAAATTCTGACATTTTAGCCAAAATAGCCAAACTGACTATTGCATCCTGGCTGATGGTGATAGAAATTGTTTCAGTTCCTGGAGTGAGGTTGCCATGCATAACTGTATTAACTGCCCACTGTTTGACAGATTTGTCAGATTGGACATCACCTTTTTGGACCAACTTTCAAATACAGGTATCTTGATGTCTCCCATTGCCCCAGCAAGAATTCAACATAGACAATGATATAATAGAAAAATTAATTTGTCATGAAACTAAAGTGAACATGCATAGGCAGTACTCCATATACTTTTTAAGTCCATATATTTATGACAAGATGAGAATGTTTTTTTTTCCCAAATTAGATTTTAAGATTTTGCCACTTAACGGGAATTCTTCAGTGAATTCAAGATAAGCAAGTATACATGTTTAATGATTTCAGGAAAAATTCTAACAGTGACCAGGAGACTCACATGCTTAAAATTAAGTGAATGAACAAGATCAGATAGTTATTTATAAAGTCATGTTCAAATATAAGAATATAACCCCCTGGTACATGGTATTATTTCTTGTTTGTACATACCTTGGATTTCATTGTATGCATATTTCTAAGTTCTGTGTTACAGATAAAGAGGATAACTCTTCTGACTGTTTTCTATTTTTCTGTCATTGTGTATTTAAAAAGTCCTTGTCCAGCAAATGGGACATAGACTGCTAAAATATCAATATTTTATTGTAATTGATTATTTCTGTTTTGCAATATAATGTTCACCACCAAAAAGTTTGCATTTCCCATTGAGAGGCAATTTTGTCTTGCAATTAGTTTGTCCTACAAAAAAAAAAAAATAACACTACGACTATTTCATAGTGGGGAAAAACACTCACACACACACACAAAAAAATAAATAAACATTTGAGATACAAGGGCAAGTATTGTGAAAAACTGGCCACATATTTCTACCATGCCTGTTGGCTTCATCTTGGCTAGCCTGAGAGGTGGGCATACAGGAGAAATTAAGCCTGCTGCAGTCACCTGCAGTCAGAAAAAGTATTTTTCTGAGTTAACAGCCTGAAAGACAGATACAGGATTATCAAAAAGGGCATCAACACAACAGGCATGCATCAATTAAAAATTAGTGTATACTATTAACACTCATTGATTCTTGGGAAGGCTTTCTTAGCTTGCCTTCCTATTCAATGACCATTATGTCAATAATTCTACAGTGTCATGAGTTGGACTTTGAATGGTGAGAACATATGGAAAAAGACAATATAAGAAAAAGAAAGAACACAGAATTGTAAAGAAGTTAAAGTCAGAGAAAAACATTATGTGATCCTGTTGTGGAATTATTTATTTAGAATGCTTGTGAGCAAGTCTGAGCCATCTGTATTCACATACTCCAAATTATGAGAGAAGTCAGGGAAACAAAAGTGACTGAAACATTTTAATGCAGAAGTACTTGCAAATCATTTTCCATTTCCAGAAAAATCTCCTCTCCCTGAGCCTTGAGTCTGCCATTATTAAAAACCATACACACACACACACACACACACACACACACAAAAAAACCAAACAAACAAAAAAAAAAAAACAAAAACAAAAAAAACAGTTTTAAGGTTCCCTGCAGATCTGTATAAAAAGGGCAATATTCTTCAATCTACAAAAAAAATATCAGAGCTGGGTGTTCTCGGTTACTGAATCAGCAAATAAATCATTTGCAACAGAAGGCAAAACTGCAAAAACTATACTCAAAATTACAAAAATAACTATAATAAATAATATATACATATTTGGGGAGCTGAATTCTATTTCAGGAATATACGATATAGAAGATTTTAGAGTTTTAGACCTAAATCTTATCCCTCCTTGGCAACTGAACTAACGTAACTGAATTAGTCTACCTGAAAAATAATTTCTTCCTGTGCTGTTCTAGCTGTGTATTAAGACCCAGGTACACATAGAAAACTTGTAATGTTTTAATGACAGAAATAAACCTTCTTAGTTACATCAAACTAGTGAAAATGAAGAGCTAAAGATTTTCCATACTGTCTTCAACACATTAATCTACAACAGACTATAGAAATTCCTAATTTAGTTTTGGATTCTGGGACTGTTAAGGGTTGGTCCCACCTAGCAGCCAAGCACCCACAGAGCCACACACTCACTCTCCTTCCCCAGAAGGACAGGGGAGAAATTAGGAAGCACAAGAATGAGAAAACTCATGGGTCAAAATCAATCACCAATTACTGTCACAGGAAAAATACAAATAAAGATAAAAAAAAAAAATTAAAAGGTCTGGGGGAACTTAATTTAAAACATATAATTACTAATTTGGGTATTGGGAAACAAACATGATAAATATTTAAACAATTGGGGAAAACACCTTTCCTCTCCCTTTCAATGGCTCAGCTTCCCACTAGACACCTCTTTCCTCCCTGCTTGCTCATCTTCTGCCTTGTTAACAACACCATCTGTCATCTCTGTGAGGTGACAAGCAGTGCAGGAGGCTGGGGTCAGGGTGTAGTTGGTTCCTTCGGGCCTCTCCTTACTCATTTCTTCCACTGGTCCTTCCTTATGACTGTTTTCCTGCTGCTCAGGTGTGAGCTGCACTCCATTCAGGAAGTGCCTGCTCCACAGGCCATGGCCTGTTTGGGGTGTACCTGTGCCAGTGTGGAGCACCTTCTGCTGCTCTGGCCTTGTTCCTTTTTAAACCGCTGTTCTGATGTGGAGAAGAGAGAAAGGGGTAGTGATGAGCTGTGATGCAGGTGGTTGACTGCTACGTGGGGCTTTCTTCAGGACCCATTTTTGGTTTTAAATTCTCTGGCAGCAGATTGAATCAAGTAAAAATGCCACTGACATCTCTTCCTCTCCCCATGGCAAAAGAATCAGCATGGTCTTCAACATGTGATGCAAAGGAAATGGCTCAAAAGTAACATGAAGTTGGCATGTTACAACCACCTCCCACTGAAAAGTACACAGAATGAGAGGCCAAATTGAAGTGATAGTGGTTCTTTTGATGTACAGGACCTTCGACCCATTTCTTCCAGGAAGGCATGACAAAGATCTCTCCCACTAAATATCTACATGATTGCATGAAGCTTTCTAACCATTCTGGAACACTTTAAAGGAAGAAACTAAAACTGGTCCTGACAGTGAGGTTCCATGTATCCATTACTCTATTAATCTTGCTCTGCTATCACTCTGGCAAATAAATCTCTGCAGTCAGTCACTGCTTCTCAGAAAGAATGAATTCATAAAGTTGTCTTCATATCTCTAAAGGGCGTTCTACTGATGACATTCTAAAGATTTATTTAGATGATGACACGTCCACCCAACTGTCTGTTTGTTGTGTTTGTTTTTTGTTCCTGTTGTTGTTTGTTTTGTTTGTTTTTCAAGAAAATGGGGAAAAAAAAAAATAAACTCAATAACTATGAACTTCAGGGTTGGCCAAATTCAAACTGAAAGCAAAATGAAAGTAAAATGAGATGGATATAAAAAATATACGTATATAACAAGAGTACAAATCCTTATGAAAAATGTTGGTACTTGCTAAATATTACTCTTTAAACACAATACACAACTTTGTATCTTTATTTACATGGAAATAAATATATGTCACAATTTTAGGCATCTAGTTGAATACATTCTTATATTGTATTATTATATGACAATAATCCAGAATGTGCTTTTGCATATTGCAAAGGGCATAAATCGTAACACCACTGGAGAGTCAGAAAACAAGTGACTATTGCAGAGGGAATATAAGGAAAAATTCTCACTAAATCCACACTTGTTCTTGAAGCTTTGAACAACACAGGCTGCAAGTAGGATTTCCTATCCCTTTTTTGCTTTCCTTTTCATTTTTTGATTTTTCTTTGGGGTAGATGCTGCCATAATACTTACATCAGACAGTGACTTCAGTCCTCAGGCACTGTGACTGAGTCCCACGTAAGTTATGCATGGATATGGAAATGTTCTCTCTTTTGTACATGCACACTGGTTAATCTTTACCTATTTCAAAATGCACTCAGTACACTGCATGGTTGGATCCCATGCACAGTCAGAATTTATGCAAAATGTCAAGTTTAATATAGCTGGAAATGTATTTCAAGCATATCTTTTCATTATTCAATCTCTAAAATGTGTACTTGGGAAATATGTATTTTCCTACACAAAATACTACTACAAAACACTTTCATTACAGCTTAGTCACAGAAGTATGGTGCATCCTGGTGCTACTGACTGTTGACTCTCCACATACAACTTTAATGCCTTTGACAGAAGCATGCCAATCAACACGAACTTGGATGAAGCCTGAGACAATATTTCTGTGTGTGGAATAAAGGAAAGTACACATTTTACACATTTCATCATAACATGTTTAAAAATTTATGATATTCTCTTCCTTTAGCTTATCATGTTTATCTTAATATTAACATCCTTGCTCCTAAATAAGAATAGCATAATTCTGTATAAATTTGATTGCTTTTTCCCATTCCCATTAAATAAACCAATATTAAGCAATCATAATCAAAATTTACAGCAGGCATATAGCTCTCAGCACATGAGAAGCTGTCTGCCAACTTCTGAATCAGCAAAAAACTTCAGGTAGTCTTTTGGTACAGCACCATAAGCTCTGCCAGTTGGCCATTACTTCTAATGGCATTTCCCATTACTGCCATGATGTTTACACTTCAGATCAAAGAACATGCTTTTAAGTTTATATCTGCTTGCTTTCAGAGTGAGAAAGTTAAAAAAGTGATCAATTTTAGACTAAGTAGAGCATTAAAACTATTACTTCACAGTCAAAAAACTCTGAGCCAGCAACTGGTTTTTCAGGCGGACTTCCTGTGATTGCTGACCAATACAAACAGAAACCAAGTTTCTGGTATAATTAGTAATATTCTCATTATTAACGTTGTCCAAGTTGAAAACACTATGAAGGAGCCACTCCATTCACCTCTGGAGTGAAGCCATTCTTGGAGCAGAATACAGTAGCCATTTCAACAGCCATACAGTTCAACAGCAAAGTACAGCGGCCTTTCAAGGGGAGATTACCTAGCTGCAAAACACATGATTAAATAGCATACAATGCAGCTATACACGCTGGAATCTGTCCAAGACAATAATAACTCCCACACTTTTCTTGCAAAGAGTACCCTGAGATCTTTAAAGACCCAAAGTGGCTTTGTCCTTGGTTCTATCTCTCAAAAGCCCTTCAGGTGTTAGTTAAGAATCCTGCACCCTAGATATCCCACTGAAGTGAAGAGCTAAAGGAAAACAAAAAGGGCAAAATGTCAATAGTATGTATTGTTTAGTTTAAACAATCCCCAAAAGCTCAGGAAACATGTCTTTTTAATGAGAAACAACAGTTTGTGGCCAGCTGTTCCACATCGTTATGAACACGTTAGCTTCAGCAAGATGTACAAATGGGGACTATAAACACAGTACACTGAAAATAAGGCCTGCATGGATAATCATACCTATTAATATAAATGGCACTGAGAAGAGGCAGACCGAGCTCATACACTGACTGACAATTTAGAGCAAAACACACTGTTTTTCTTCGCTATCTGAATAAGAAATTAGATGTAACATGGGTCCAACAACAAGTGAGCCCCCTTAATGTGTTTATTAAATGTGAATTGAAATGCTGAGTGGAAACATGGTACTGCATATGAATGCGATGACCTCTCTTTTGAGTTCTTTTACACCATTAAACTCTACACACAATAGGATCATGCATTGGACTTACTTTCAAAACGCAGCATAAGTGAGGATTTATGCAGCTTTTCTGAAGGCTATTATGAAAAACACAAAGTGCAGAGAAAGAGCTAAGTTTATCACAACCTACAGAACACCGTCGACTTCCTTAATAATGACAGGGAGTTAGCCAGCACTCATAGAGTTCTATACGGTATTTCAACATTTTCAGTCCTGTGAAGAGCGTCTACTGAAAAAGTATTTTGTCTGACAATAAATATTTAAAATTTCTCTGTCATCTAAATAACTGAAGAAAAAAATCAAGATACTTACCCATGACCATTCCATAGAAATTTGCTCCATTTAGGTTTCTTTTTATTTTAAGTATGTCCACAATAAACTGAAAAAAAAAAAAAAAAAAAAGAGAGAGAGAGAGAAAATCAAATTCTCTGTCTAAGCTATTTTTCCATAGAGGTGCATTAATGCAAATTAGACAGAATGACTTTTCCCAGTTATAATTGGGCTGAAATGAGGTGGAAGGAACAGAAAGACAATTAACGTTAGGGATTTTTTCTTTCTTTTCTTCTTCTCTCTTTTTTTTTTCCTTTTTTTTTTTTTTTTTTTTTATCTCCAGCAGGAGTAGGTTTAATGCATGATGGTAGTAGGCTGTCAGTGCTGCCAGGCAAAATTATTCTGAGACCTTCAAGGGGCTTTGTTTATCACATTTTTCAATTAACCTCTGCATTTTAACTTCATCATAATGCCTGTGCCAATTCACACCAAAGAACAAGTAAAAATCCCCATTTCCTGTCATTATTTCTTTGCTTCATAAAATCAAGGGACTTGGATTTTTTTCCCTTTCTCTCTCATTCAATACATGGAGGAAAAGGGTGTAAATTTCAGATCAGAGGAAACAACCAGAAGTGCCAAAGCGTTTTATATAAATTATATTTCTACGTTAAAATGCCTGTTTTACTTTCCTTTTCTACTTATGAAGTGAGAAAAATGTTTTCTTTTAAAAGTTTTGCAGTTTGACATGAGGTACTTGAAGTAGATAGCCAAGGTTCAATGTTTGACTTTTATGAATGCAGTCACAAAGATAAATTCATAATTTCATAACTTTAAACCCCTTTGCATGGTAAGAGAAGCACCAGGTGCCTAAGAATTCAACCGCTAAGAATTCACAGTAGCCATAATGTTAAACAACCTTAGCTAAGCAAGGTATAAGGTATTAGTGAAATCTTATAGCTACAACTCAGATACATTTAACTACATGAAATAATCCTCCTCTTGTCCACTTTGCCATTTTCTCTCTCTTCTCCCCCAAACTGTTGCTGAGCTTCTGGATCTAGGACAGAAAGGAATGTAATTGTGGCTCTGAACTTGAGAGGTTTACATTGCATATGCAACACCAAGTCTGCTGGAATAAGCATGTTCCATCCACATCTGCGTTTCCAGCCTTCAAACAGAATAGGCACAAATGCAACAAATTCACAGGTACTTTTACCTGCAGTACTCTTAAGCACTGCTAGTTGCATTGGACAGGGTTCAAATCAAATGTTTGATGTCTGGATACTTACATGGAAGTTAGTCTCCCTCGGCTCCCTTTCAAGTCCACGGAGAGTAATGGGCACTTTCAAGGTTTGATTCATTTCACTTCTTTTAGGCAGATGCTTTCAGATGAGAAGAATATCACTTTAGACTCTATATTGACTATATTCATTATATTGACTAGATCTCCACTAGCTGTGAACTAGCAGCCCAGGGCACAAACACTACCCTTTATGAATCCCATCCTTTTTGTTTTTCCCACCATCTCCTCCAGGTACTTCAACTAACAGATCACTGGTTAAACTTGGAAGTAACTGATTATAAACAAGCAGTATTGCTGATAGGCAATAAGCAAATTATTTTAGAGAAAGAGAACTGGGGTAAGAATTCCCAGTAGGATTTGGGGAACTGCACTGAATTTCTGTCCACTGATTTTTTAATGCTTACTAACAACTTCCTGCTCAGTGTTGATGGCCAAATAAATTGTTAATTCTCAATTCCTCTTTATTTTTTTTCTTTTTCCAAGGCATAGTTACATGAATTTTCAGCTATTCACTGATAAGAAATCATTTTAAAAGCTGTGGACTTTTCACTGATGATCAGGCAACTTGTAAAATAGAAGTTAAGCGTGACTGATACTGTGAAAGCCTGTTGTCCCATATTTGATGTGAGTATCCACTGCACAAAATCTGAGGAAATTTGAAAGGAGCCTTTATCAAACTGAGCGTGTGGGGTTTGGGACTAGTATTAGATGAATCAATTTGAGTATATTTATGTTTTTTCCAAAGCTAGGACAGAACTTGCTTTGCTGTATAGGCCTTAAAGGACCTGGCAAACACCAGGATCTGGGCAACAGGGCACTCTGTTCCTGGCTTCAAATTATAACAGTGTGAAGATAGCTGGGCTAAGGAACATATTCTAGGCAGTGGAAGTGTTTGTACACCTCACTAGGAAGACGTCTGGCTGACAGTCTAGGCTTATTAGTTTGGGTGCAGTCCTGTATTAAAGCAAATATCTCATTGTGAGAATCCAAGTATCTCTGAAGCACTCAGCATACCAGCTCTGCCTGAAATCCACTATGTAACATGTTTACAAACTTTTTATGCACTCAGCATAAAGCTAGATGTCCATCACATTCCAAGAACCACAGCTGTGAACCATCTCCTGAGATTAAGAGATGAAATTGGGTCAGTTCTTACAAGAAGGAAGAAAAGGTAGCATCATTGACGTCTTTTCTGTCCTCCTTTATTACTCAGTAAATAGCCTTGATTTAGAGCAGTCTTTTACAACTTCGGAGATCCAGAATTAACTCATTTTTTGTTTCAGGTGACAAGAAATCATATCCCTTTCCTACCATCACAAGTTTATCTTAACCACAGAACTATGGAACATTTTGAGGTGACAACTGTGTGCGACTGCTATGGAAACTGGCAAGTGAGGTAGGTTTATTACCAATGTATTCCTTGGCACAGAATAGGCTGCAAGTGTCTTCATAACCTGCTCATTCGAGTGTTGTCCTCCTCCCAAAGCAGATAATCCAGATGGATCCCAGAACCCGCTCCTTATAGTTAAGAGCATAGATTCCACTAAGTAGCAATTCAGGTCAGAAGGGTGTGTTGACACCCATATCCTGCATCACTAAGTTCCTTGCAGTAAGCACAGTTCTATTAAATACTTAAGGCCTCAAAAGTAAAATGAACCACAAGCTTAAAAATAGAAAATGTTACGCTAACTCCATCAATAGAAAAGGTAGAAATACAGTTCCTTCAACCACACAGGAGAATGCACAAGGTGCATAATAACTGTGAGTTAGGTTGCATAAGAACTTGAAATAAAAGCTTTAGAAACAATTTGAAAAGTATTATCTTCACAGAGTACACATTAAGTAAATGATTCTGTACAAGAACTGACTAAAAGACAGAAATTTCTCATGGTAGCACCTCTATTCATATTTTCCTTGAACATGGTAAGTCCAAAGTACTTGAACATTCTGGTAGGACAAAGTTATCAGCTAGTGGCAAAAGATCTATAATCTTTGTAGATTATGTCAATTTGACTGGAAGAAAAAGGATCCTAACTAGCAGATCTAACAAAAAAAGCTACTACCTGTGGACTGCTGATCAAACAAAAGGAAAAGGCCAGCACCAGGACAATAGAAAATTCTCATACACAACAAGAAATTTACATCAAAGTTGAGAAACTTGAATGAGTGGATTCATTCAGGTATCTCTGAATTACCATCACAAAGGAGAGAAATTCTGAAGCAGAAATCAAAAGTCAAATTGCTTTTGTGATAGCAGCACTTGCAAAATTCAGTGGAACCAGACAGGACTAGAATACCTCAAGCACATAAAAGATAAAACTCAGAATAAGTGTTTACGGATTTGGCCTGTACATGTGTGAAATATGAACTCCAGTGGTATCAATACAATGACAAATTTCGGACTTTGCATTCAGATGTGTCTAGATAAATATATGAATTACATACACTGTGCATAGGAGTAGTAACTCTATTAGTGTGGATATTTCTGCAATAATTGGGTCCCATGAGTCTGTGCAAGCACTTGCAAAAAAAGACAGCTACAGGAATGGCTTGGTCATGTGAGAAGAGCAACAGCCTTGCAAACACAAAATATAAAGAAGTCAAAAAGCAGAGGAAAAAAATCCCTGCCTATTTCAAGAGAAGTTTGAAAAAAAATAAAATAAAATGAAAAGTGCATTTAGACAAGGAAATTAGAGGCAATCAGACTGTTTCTTCAAACTCCTAAAGACTACCACAAGGCATAATCAGTACCTGAAAGTGATAAATCTATGATCATATCAGTCATCATCTTTTTTATGTGTGAGTTGAAATGCTAGCATTTCAGGAACCTATCTACAAAATCTCTGTAAATAAGAAGATAACCAAATTTGCATGAGATCTAGTTTTAAATGTGGAATGAATACATGGACTAAGTTCTGTCTTTAATAATTGTAGCTTTAATGATTTCAAAGGCAAGGTTCTTACACAGTCTTACATTCCTACTTCTATATAGGCATATGAATGTTTGGGCATAACTGATAATTTTGTTGTGTTGACGGTAGCACATAGATTATATCTTAGTGAATTATTCTCTCAGTTTATAGGGTAATAATTCCACTCAGATCGGTAAAACTAAACAATATAACCCAACTGAGAATGTGTCCAATCACTTTCCCAAAGTAATTTTAACTTGTTTTAGTAGTACGCAAAATATTATCCAACCTGTTTGTCCTTTTTTTTCTATTAGGGTAACATTATCATTGTGTTGTAAATCTCATAAATTTAAAATGTATTACAGCATCCTGTTTCTGTGGGAGTAAGAATTTTATTTTTTTTAAGTTTGCACATTTAATATGGTTGTAGATTAACTGTGTATTTTCCGTACCATGTTTATGTACCCATCTGCTTGTCTACCAAGCCATCTTTCTCCATGATAAGAGATGAAGCTTCAAAGGGCTATCAGGAAAGATACTGCATGACATCTAGCACAAACCACCAGAACAACTCATCTAGTATGCGTGTTCTGTCTACCTGTCAGTCCATAGAACCTGTCACATTCTATGCTTTGGCTTCGGTACATGAGGCAGCCTATGGGTCCTAGGCACCTAATCTGGCCCTCAGGCACAAACTGGGGAGTGGAATGATCTAAAAATATTTATGTGTATAGTGGAATAGCTAATCTGTACAGGCACAGTAAATCCAACAATACCAGTTAGTACTGTATCTAATATATATGTGCAGATAAGCTGCACTGTGCATTCAGCATGATGAGACAAAGAGGTAGAATTGCTTTCAGATTGCTCTGCAGGTCAGACCTCCTTTACTAATTTAATGTATTACGGTATTTCTAAGCCATCCAGGAGAGGTCCACTCTGTTCTCACTGAAGGAGCTTCTGTTTGTTTGTTTGTTTTTACAGTATTACTGACAGCAGCATTTGCCAAAGGGACTAAAACTTCTGTCAGCAGGGAGAATGGTTTCCCAGACTGCTCCTGCTCTGTCCAAATTCCTATGGTCTAATAAAGAGCATTTGAAGTCTACATACTGTATTAAAAGAACAACTCCATCAGATAACATTTCCCACATAAATAACTTGGTAAGCTATTTGTGGCCTCACAAACTCCTGTCAAGGGTAATGCCAGTAGCTAGCTACGATGATCCCATGGCATCCTCTGGCAACAGGCTGACTGCCTAATAAGAAAGCATTCAAACCCATATCATGTACATTGATTCTGTCAATTCAGAACAAGATTTCTCAGCTTCAGAGGATTCCCCATTGCCAGAGCACTACTACTTTCTCCAGAAAATTGAGTATCTCATGATTCACTCTTCTCAACAATGATCAGTCCCTTTGGGCCTGCCCTGCACTGGCATATGTATCTAAAGAACATTTAACATCATTTTGCAGACAAATAAGGAAATGGATGAACAAGATATTAAGTTTGCTTTTGTATTCAACTGGCATCCTATGCTGAGCAGTTTAAAATTTTGGCAATATGGAGTGCCTGTTTCCAAAGTCTGAGACCCAACATTAAGTTCTCACACCATATTTTCTTGTTACCTTCTCACATGCAATCCACCTGCAAGCCACTCATTTCATGACAGGAGATCATGGGACTGTAGCCATCAACACATAAAAACCTGAACAGAAAAATACAACTTTAAATAATGATGAAATTAAGTAGTAAAAAACAAAGACTACATTGCCCATTGTTTGCCATGTTCCCCTGGATACAAGTCTAAAATAAAGTATGTAAAATGCTAACAAATTTACAAAACAAAAACCCAGACAAACAAACAACAACAACAAAAACTACCATTGACAAAGCTGAAAAATATCTGTTCAGTTTCAGGGATACCTGAACACACAAGGTATACTCTTGAGAACTCATCACTTCTGACACTTCTCTGGAAGAAAAGCAAATATGAAGGCATCAGCTAGACTGGGAACTATTATTATGCACTTAGACTGTTTCAAAATCCCAAATACTTCCTGAGTCATGAAAAAGATAACTTGTTATTCTGACCTGCATCGAACAGAACATTTTCAGAGGTTAGTGATGTAAACATTCTCAAGTGTTATTAGCACCAACATTGGACCTATTCGGTAACTGGGGAATACTGCACCATAGGAAAGGTTACCATTGTGCCTAATCTATGAAAGTCAACCATCCCATCCCACAATTGAATACCAGAAAAATCACAGAAGTACAATTGATAGTAAGAATCTGCATTTTTCCATTTCCATGGAAGAAAAAGTGATATTTTCTTTAGGAAGAGACCACAAGAGAAAACAGACTGAGACAAAGTCAGAACACCAGCAGCGTACACTCTCAAAGGGCCTTGAGCTACTGATGTTTTTGACAATATGAGAGCAGTCAGGTGCCAAGGCTCCACAGGACCAGGACTATTGATATTTTGGTTAGGTTCCACCTGGCTCCAAGCAAAACTGCACTAAGACTCAAACATCTGTACATATAAAAATGAAACAAAGCATTTGCCAATATCCAGAATACACCCAACATTAAAACAGACATTAGTTTCTTATCAAGTCAGTGAAAGTTATGCATAAGCTGAAGGCAAAAGAGATTTATGTACCTTCCTGCTAATAATGTATCCCGTGGTCCAACAACTGGACCAAAGGAAAAGTCTTTTGTAGACCTCTCTTTTTCCATTAAAGATCAGACTGAGAGACCATCTTCTATGAATTATGGGATCCATTATTTTGTCAAAGAAAGTCCTAAACAGCCACACTCTATCCCAGGTATTTCTCAAGGAGAATGTTGATACATGTAGAGCACCATCCCAAATATTCCAAAAATGGGAGGCAGTGTGTGGGAGAAAGATGATCTCTTTTAAAAAATGCTGGAGTCCTTTTCTTTGCCTTTTAACAGAAGACGAAAAGCACAGAGCAATGCGGGAAGTCAAGGCTCAGCAAGAGTTGATCTGTGTAAAGTTTCCTTCACCTCTCTGTCTACAAATGCAGGAGCGTAATAACTTTTAACACCATATCTACTTAATTTTGTTATGAACTTTACTACATACACAGGAGGAGGAAGAATAATATTGGTGGCGGTGGTAAATTAGAGCACCATCCCTCCTTTTAGAACACCAATAAAAGTCATTGTCTGACCTGAGACATAAAATATCAAGCATAATACTCATTTATTTTCCATTAACTCGCAGTAAAAGCTGGGAAAAATAGATTTTCTCTTCATGCCATGACCAGACAATACACTACTAACCAAGCCTCTCAATTATGTTAACATGTCATATATCATTGCTGTTCTCTAGATGGTAAGAGAACATATAAAAATATGAAATCACCACTTATACATGCTAACTGCATCTAAGAAGCATAAACAGAAGTCTCTTATATTGTTCGTGAGCAATTAGACCAGTAGAACTGATAGGAAGTCCATAAAAAAAAAAAAATAAAATAAAATAAATAGCTTCCCAAAGAATAATTTTAAAAAATTTGTGTCCCAAAACGTATCTCCAAAGCTTTGTACCTAAGAAATGCTTGGAAAGATTATTCAGAACTGAGGGCAATGCAATGGTAAGAAGGTGTTTTGTTACAAACACCCATTTAAAGGGCTGAAATAAGTCTGGGATTTTAGGTAAGAGGTTAAGCAACTGGAGCAAAATCCAGCTACTAAGTGTTTTTAATTTGTTCTGCTTCTAAAACTGCCTTTTCAGGTTTGTACCTTCAGCACTGTTCGTATATCTTTGCTTGACTGCTAATCCTAGGTGGTGGCAGAGCAAGAAGAAGTCCATGAAATCATTCAAGCCAAAAAGTATATGAACTCCGCAGAGCTGGTGCAAGTAAACAACCTGTTCAGGCTCTAAGAGAACAGAACCCAGCAGCGTCTATCTGAAAAACAGAAGCTGAAGGCTCTTTCCTGTTAAGCTGAGGAATGAAAAATATTAGTTCAGGTCACCAGTTATGAGAAAGGAGATCTTTACAACAACATTAACTAGAGCCTCTCCTGAAAACTAAGGCAGTAATGGGACATTCTATGGATTCAGGCCAACACTCAACCAACACATGTTAGTGCTTGCACAAATCTCTGCGAGAGAAACAGTAAAAAGCCTAGAAAGAAAGAAGAGAAAAAATGAGCACAGGAACAAAAAAATTACCAGAACAAGACTTCAGCACAAAAAGAAAATAGCTTCCTTTTTTAATCTTCCCATTTCATGGAAATAAAACTTATGCATTTTTCTGTAGGTAGATAAGGCTGGCTAAAAATCTCCACTACCAATCTCTCCACCTAACTGAAACTATCAAGAGGCCCTGAACTTTAGTTAACTGTCACAGAATGAAATGGACAGCTAAACAACATTATTATTGACGCTTTTACTATTGCTAATTATCCCAGTCATAATTCTGGTTTATATGTGCTCTGAATTTTAAGGACACACTGTGAAAGAGAGTTTCTGTCCCCAGGAGATTAACATCTAAATTATTTCCAATCTACTGAGGGTTTATTGCTAAATGGGACTGCGGAAATATTTTCGAAACTTCATTCACAATTTGTTTCCTCATCAACAATGATCCCTACAATCAATGTTCCTTCATCAGCTGAGCCAGCCTTTATCTACTACTAGAAGATGTTTTAGTAATCTGATGGAAAGCATTCCTTACTTACCTTCAATTACAATCAATTTCTGAAGGAAAGGATACATTTAATAGCAGACTTACTTACTCACACAAATGATTAAATTAAATTACTTAGTAGACTTAGTCACACTGATTATTAAATTAAGAAAAAAAAAAAAAAGGTGTATTTTTTATTTTGTTTCTCTCATTCCTATAGATAATGCTTGACACAAATACTTACAGCTAGCTTCCACCACTTCTTCCCTCTCAGTCAGTCTCTTGCACCAAAGCTCTTCTCTCCTAAACCACATTGGCAGTAACTACATCCTAGTACCAGAGCAGTCAGGATCTGCCTCACCCCATAGACGCAGCTGACAACTCCTCAGCTTCCCCTAATCATTACAGTGACCTTTCTTTCACTGAACTACTCATGCTAGTGATGGGCAGTAGAATGATTAAAAGTAATCTGCAACAGAGCTCCCTTTCTCTTCTCTCCAAGCGTAAAAGTGTTGCCAGACCCCTCTAATCCCTCGGGAGGAAGGGAGGGAGGGAGGGAGGGAGGGAGGAAGGAAGGAAGGAAGGAAGGAAGGAAGGAAGGGAAAGGAAAGGAAAGGAAAGGAAAGGAAAGGAAAGGAAAGGAAAGGAAAGGAAAGGAAAGGAAAGGAAAGGAAAGGAAAGGAAAGGAAAGGAAAGGAAAGGAAAGGAAAGGAAAGGAAAGGAAAGGAAAGGAAAGGAAAGGAAAGGAAAGGAAAGGAAAGGAAAGGAAAGGAAAGGAAAGGAAAGGAAAGGAAAGGAAAGGAAAGGAAAGGAAAGGAAAGGAAAGGAAAGGAAAGGAAAGGAAAGGAAAGGAAAGGAAAGGAAAAATACAGTGTAAATGCAATGTAAATGAGACCCAAAGAGAGCATGGTTTTAAGAAGCCATTTGCATGTTGACATATTTTGTATATATGATTTTATTGCACTTCGTCTGCTACAGAAAAGAAGTCAAGATGATAGGAAAGCATTACAGGTGATATTACAATTACAGGCACACCAAGGATGAGCTTTAATTAAAGCTACAACATTCACAAACTTTGTGTGTGTGATTTCTGATGAGAAGTTACACAAGCCAAAGCCATTCTACAAACTAAAAGCAGAAAGAAACACACATGGTGATGATGGTATTTTAATACATGGTCTTTTAATAATATCCTTAGTCATACATAGGGCATCGATAGGCAAAGGTGACAGAAAATCCCTTTCTCTATAGTTGGTAAGGATGATATCTACTGGCACTGAGAAATATGCACTACACAAGATTGCTGTCCTTACAGTGTTAATACTTGTTTCTTGAAGCAAAATAAGTTGCTATAAGGACGGAAAAAAAAAAAAAAAAAAAAAAAAAAAGATAAAAAAAACACTTTTGATTAGAACAGTTTAATACTAATCCCTTTTCTCTGATCTTGGCAGAGGATTTTTAGCAAGTAACTATATTTAAATAACTACCCAGAATTAATCCTTTTGGTTGCTCAAGGCATGAAGGGAAAGCAGTGAGAAACAAAGAATTCAGAAAAGTGTTGCAGCTGTTTCATAGAATTCACTATTTATAATTGAAAAGATTGTTTTTTCTTTTCTGTTTTGTGGGTGCACGTGCGCACATGTGTGTGGTGTAAGTGTAACCTTCAATTGCCTTACTTGTCCTTTCTTTTTAACAATAACAAATATCAAGGGAGGGACAGAGCAGATATAAAACATTTTCAGCATGACATTAAGTGTTTGACAGTTTACAGTGTGCAGCATAATGCTGCTTGTAGAAAGAAGATTCTTTTCTCTATATAGCTTGGGTTGATTTAAGAAAACTAGAAAAAAAATCTCCAATTTTTTATCTCAGCAGTAATTGGTTGAAAGTACTAAACTCATTCCCAGTTTGCAAAAAAAATGGAATTGCCTGTATTGAGGAGGAATTTTATTTGTAGCTGTAGTCCCTCTGATCCCACGTTCCTCTCATAACACTTGGTGTTTTTCAGACAGAAAAACTACCATGACCAATTTAATCTTGGAAACCTCATGTGTAAGTACACCCTCAAAGTGTAAGTAAATCTTTTTAAACCCATTTTAAAAAGCCAAAAATTGAGCCAAAAAGTACAATATACATCTTTGTGAGCCCTTACTGTAGGTTTTGAACAGAGAGCTAGGAAGCTTGTCTCTGTTCTTAAGAAAACTCAGTCTGCAGAGTACATTTTAAAACATACAATAATACAATTCTAAGTATACAAAATAGAATGAGTACTTTTGGGAGGATAAAATATTTAGGTGCTCCAGCTAGACCAATAACTTCTGATGGTAGTAGTCTGCGTAAGAACTACTAGACAGTAGAGAGAAGCTGGTTTTTGTGGACATCACTTTTCCAAGATTGTAAAAACAAAGCTGATCAAAGAATGGAAAGAAGAACACTACATAAATTAGTTTTCAATTTTTATAAATACATTAATAGTATTCATTTATCCATCCACTGAGTAAGTTGTGTTGCCACACTATCCCATGATTATAGCATTTCAACAAGTCATCAGAAGTGATACTTTTACCATATCACTGAAATGAGGAAGTGTCTCTCTACACAATAGGAATCAAAAGTTTAAATTCCAAGAAAAGCAAATTTCTCAAAGTCACACAAGGATTTGGGTGCAAAAACAGACTTTTTTTTTTCAAAATAAGTATGAAATACTGCTTCTTGAGCAAATATTGCAGAAATTAATAGCTTAGTTAAGCAATAATGAAATAAGAAGTTATTTTTAAAAACTATTCTTAAAAATTGGGTTTCTTGCCTAAAAAATAAATATGTTTCAATAGAAATTTCTTGTGTCTTGGCCATTCATCAGAGTTCTCTGCAATCATATATTTTTCTGCTGTGTTTTCTCAGTCTTCTTGAATGCTATGTATTGGATCTCTTTTAGTATTAACTTATGGCCTAGTCTATGTGCAGTTCCTCATTTTCCTTTTCTTACACACTTATGTAAATGTTTAAGAAGATGTTAATAACACAAGACCCTTTATAAAAGATTCCATTATAATTTTTTCATCAGAACATTTGCATAGTCCTTGGGCCATATTTCTTACATTTGCATTGTAAATTCATAGCTCTCTTTGTGACAGGTATTCTGCTTCGTACAGTTTTATATCCTTTGTCCTGATTATATTAGGAAAATTCAAGATCCAATTATAAGGCATTTCTTTAATTCAGAAACAGGTAGTGTTCTTAAATTTCCAAAGCAGTATATGTAAAAGCCTGGACACAGAAGACGATTGGCATTCCTTGATTCTTCTGTGTTTGAGAATAGGATCTATGGAACACTTGAGCATAGGGTAGTACCGGCTGGGAACCAGTCACACTTTTACCCCATGTGCAGTGATTATTCAGAGCTGATCATTAATAGCAATAGCAATATGTTGTTTAGAAGAAAGCATCATTGAGTTAGTATGTGCAAAATGCAAAGATTTGAAATCTTTTCAGTGTTATCGGAATCTCCCTACTCTTCCGCTTGCTATTTCTATTTAGATGTAGAAAACATCTAAAACAACTGAAAGCTACTCCATCCCTGGTACTCACAAGTTATTTATATACCTTTTCTGTCATCAATAAGAATTCCAGTAGGTGGCTAAGTGAAGTCAAAGAAACATGGTTAGAAAGTGCATGACAACGATGCATCAGTCCAGGGAGAGAGCACGCTCTTCCTTAGCTATGCAGTTACCAAGATCTTACACTGTTAAATGTGAACATTCTGCCTAATCAATTGTCACTGCAGGGAAACTATTTGATTTGTGTCGCACATTACATAATTTGTAGGTCCCACAAAAAACAGCAGAGAGAGACCAATGATACTAGGAACAGATGAGTAAGCTGATACCTAAGGGAGGAGCTGTGAAAAATAAAAATTAAAAAAAGCTGAATAATTGTGAATACAAAGCTGCTAGCTGCTTTACTAGTCTGCATCATTTAAGTACACACCATGAATTTCAATCCATTATAGTTATTATAAAACATTGTCCCTCTACAGTTAAAAATGATACTCAGAAATTTTTCTTCACCTTCTTCAACCATGTGACATAGCTAATGCAGGAGAAAAATAAATTCCAGAAACTAAAGTCATGCTTTGTAGTTTATTAAAGCCCAGCTGTCGGCCAGAGTTAAGGAAATGATTGTGCTGTTCATGCCATTTCTAATTAATAATAACTAAAGATTAATAAAGCAATTTGGAAAAAGAATGTACCAGGTAAGGATTTATAGGCAGATGAAAGTCATTTTATTGTAAATAATCATGGATAAAATTAAATGGGAGCTAAGACATTTTATGGTGCAGCAAAAAAGGTTTAACACATTTTTCAAGCTCTGATTCTCTTGGAAGCGTGTTAATGGAGGTAGATGTACTGAAAAGTTGCCATTTCACCTCTGACAAACAGATAGTTAATTCAACGTCTGCTGTTGGGCAGTTCTCTGTTTCTGCAAAAAAGCATAAAAGCTGATCTTATAGGAGAATGTTTCTCTGTCTATTGTGTATTAAGCCTCTGAGAGGTCTCACAACATGATGAGTGAGTTGTAACCCCACAGATGAGAGAGAAACTGCCTGGGCCTCCTAAGGACACCCCTCAGGAGCTCCCCCTTCTCTTGGAAACTCTTGATCTACCGCAAAAGGTTTATTAGGTCTTCTAGAAAAAAAGAAGGGATGAAAGGAGGAAGGGAGGAAGAAAATAATAATAACAACAACAATAACAACAACAATAATAATAATAACAATAATAACAACAACAACAACAACAACAACAACAATAATAATAATAATAATAATAATAATAATAATAATAATAATAATAATAATAATAATAATAAAGAGTACTGTTACAGTAATGATGAATTCTTTTGCCAATAAATTAGGGAAAGAGCAACTCCCCATTTACCTCCAAAAGCAGCTCAACATGTGGATGAGGATGAAAATGTTGAGATGTTGAGGTCAAGGGCAGTCCTGATCACAGCCCATCCTGCTCTACCAGCCTTCTACAGGCTGATGATTCACATATCTATATGCTGAGCATGGGTCTGAACCCACTGTTAAGTCCTGGCCTGCCTGCCCATATGCTATACATGCAGTGTGTCTTCAGACCAAGGAGGAAGAATTCAGCTATGCTCAGTGACTTAGCACTGATCAAACCCTGTGTCCCCACAACACCTGGACAAACTGCCCATGGATGGGGCCAGCAGTAGTTCTTAGGTGCCAAAATTAAACTTACTCAATGTAGAAAGTGATTGGGAGCAGATGGGCTGGTGCCTGCTATCTCAAACCCCTGCCCTCTCCCCATGCACGTCCAGATTCACCATGTGCTCCCAATGTGGCTCCAGAGGGACCAGGACTGCTCAGCTGAGCTGGAGGGCTAGGCTGATGGACTTCCTCAGAGCGATGCAGCTGAAGTATCTGCCCTGCCCATCTTCCAACTGCGCCCGGGGCTGGCCCAGCTGCTGGAGGAGCAGCCAGTGAGCTGGGAGTGACCGCCCCAGTGAGGGGAGCCAGCTTCTCGGGTTCAGGAACTCAGGGCATTGTGGCTGTGGGAGAAAAACAGTTTGATTTCACCTAAATTAGGAGCCTATACCGGTGATGTGTATACTACTGTGAGTCCACAATATGAAAAGAAAGCACATAGACCTTACTTAGGCCTATGTGCTTTCTGCATCTTTAGGCCTTACTCTTAACCTCTTTTCAATCTCAGGCCTCCAAGTCCAAATCTGAAGCCATTCTCTCCATACTTCTTTCTCTTATGTATGGCCTCTGGCTCACCACTTTTGAGTGTATATCCCTTTGCTGTGATGAAGGACAATGGACTTGCCTGTAGTTTAATATTTATTTGAGAAAATGGAACAGTTGAGGAGCCAGAAGTTTATTGGGCAACAATCAAAACCTGGAAATTTTGTTTGCAGTAATCTGGTCTGGGCCAATAAGGTTTAGCAGTGCCCTCAGGACCCTGACAGATACATTGTGACCAGGAGTTCAGGCAGGATGAATCCCCATATTACTACTCTTACATTGAGAATTTCTTCAGATGTTGTCTTCTCTCATGGCAGATACCAGGCTGATCATCTATTGACCTGGTGGAAAGAATTTGATGATTTGATGATTTAATATTTATTTGATGAGAAAAAAGCAAAACCAATATACTATATAGAACAGGGTGTATGACAACTGTGGAGTTGGCTCTGCTCAATATCTTGCTAGTTTCTCTGTATCAGGGCCCTACCTTCTTTCTGGCTGTATAGTTCTGTACTTTTCAGAGTGTCGCTGGTACAAAAATAATTTGTGCAGAGACCTCCACATTTCTCCGCCACCCCATGGAAATGGGATCATATTCTCCAGTCAGTGAAATGGTTTCTTTTTAAAAATCTTGAACCTTTTAAAAAATGAATTAAAAAAAAAAAAAAAAAAAAAAAAAAAAAAACAAAAACACTGAGATTCTGCTCTACTGACTGCCAAAGAGTTTTGGAACATTTAGTTCTTGTAACAGTCCTACTTTCTTAAATGGTTTACTTGTATATTTATGTATATATACAAACATGCACACATATACGCACATAGGCAGTATAACAGCCTTGCAGCTAGGAAACTGAACAGTTCCAGTTTGAATAATAAAAACATAAAGGCCTCAGGAGGGATTAGCAGAAGAGTTCAGACTGGCTTCACATATCCACTGTGTAGAAGTGGGACACAGGTATTTGTTGCTACTAACGTCAGGTTTCCAGAATTATTTTCACTTTGGAAGAGAAACTATAATTTAAAGGTGAATTTTTACATGTATGATAAATATTTTACTTGTTCTGATAAAGAAGAGCACTGGCAAATAAGCTGCTGAACAGTAAATATATAAATATAAATTTAACTTTAAAACCTACATTGATGAAGTAAACTGTTAACTCAGTTTTTCAGGGGCAGTAGTAATTGTGCTATGGTGATTTTTGTTTTTCCTTGATTTCCATATTCAGAAAATAAATACCTAGACTGTCAGCTGCTTGGGTTAATTCTTTGCAGGACAGCAGGATAAGCATCAAAGCAAACAATTCCTTTCTTTGATTAGCCATACACAAACACAGCTGTAGTTCTACCTTCTGGTTATCTCCCTGTTTCAATTTCATTTGGAGGATAACGTGTTAATTACAAAATAAATCACTTTTTCTAGATGCTACTTATGGATATTTTTGTTTTGTTTTTATTTTGTTTTGGTTTTGTTTTGGTTTTGTTTTTTTTAGAAATAGCTGCTAATATCTAATAGCTATCAGCATATAGCTATCCCCAGGCAGAGCTCTGTGCATTCCAGCTGTTCTCACACATAAAGGACAGCTCACCTTCTCATGTTCCTGGTCTGTCCTTCCTAAAGAGCCTGTATCCCTCCATTGTAATGCTGCAGGCATGCAAGACATCCCACCAGGCCTCCATGATCTCAACAAGATCCTGCAACTGCCCACAAATCTCTAATTCCTCAAGCTTTTTCCCTTTTCTGTGTGTATTAGTGTACAGACACTACAGAGATGCATATGCTTATTTCTGAGAAAGGATGTGTGATTTTTCTCCATAACGATGCCTTGTAGGTGCATCCTTGCTTATATGGAATCACTGGAGGTGGCTCTGCTTAATCCCCATTTTGTTGATTATATGTTCCCTTTCATTCACCTCACTCCAGGCTATCTACGTGTCAGTTCTGTCCATCACCCCCTCACAGGGCTGCTGATAACTCAATCGTGGTTATCCCAACCTGCATATTTAGAGAAAATAATCTGCAAATTTTTTTACCTAGAGAGTTTAATACTACTTGGGAATTTTGTTTCTTTGCTTCTGTTGTTTGCAATTTAACTAATTCTAATGCAAATTCTACATATCTTTATACGATGACTTTTAAGAAGGGTCTTAAATGCAGAGTTACTATGATTATTTCAGCCTAAACTTATTTAAAAATTCACCAAGTAAACACAAATGGTAATAAAAGAAGCATAATTAGCCTGTCACTTCTCTCACAAAACAAAATCATGGACCAGATGTTCAGCTGGTTAAAGCAGGAGAACTGTTCCATTTATTTTATCTGGATAATTGTATCCATGGACAGCAACAGAGCTCCATGGATTTATACCAGCCAAAGACTGGTCTGCTTTTCCTGCCCCTTTCACCCTAAGGTTCTCATTACTTTTTCTCTCAGCATATAGTCTATTTAGGTGATTACATCCAGCCCTTTAAAGAGTGGAGCAAAGGAGGAAGTTTGATGTGGTGGGTTGATCTTGTCTGGTTGCCAGATGCCCTCCCAGCTGCTCTCTTATTCTCTTTCCTCAACAGGATGGGGTGAGAAAATAAGATGGAGAAGCTTATGGGTCAAAATAGACAGGGAGATCACTTGCAAATTACCATCACAGGAAAAACAGACTCCACTTGGGGAAAATTAATTTAATTTACTGCTGATTAAAATAGATTTGGATGATGACAAAGATAGAAAATAAAATGCCTCCTCTCCATCCCCCTTTTCCCAAGTTGACCTTCACTCCTTCATTCCCAACTCCTCTACTTCCTGCCCTACGTGGCTGCAGGGAAGAGGGGTAGGGGTTGGGGGGCGGTGGAAATGGAGTGCTACAGTCAGTCTATAACAGTTTCTCTCTGCTGCTCCTTCCCATCCCACATTTCCCCTGGTTTCTACAGGCTGTTGGGGAAATACATGCTCCACTGTGGACTCCTCCATGGGCTGCATTGTGGATCACTGCTCTAGCAACTGGAGCACCTCCTCCTTCCCTGACCTCACGTTCACAGGGCAGTTCCTCACCCTTTTTCTCCTCATTCCTCACTGCTATGCAGTGTTTTGCCTAGAACTTGGTATACCCAATAAGCAGAATCTGAAAAAGTCAAAAACTATCCTAAATAGTGAAATCAGTTTTTGATAGAGTAACAACTGGTGCAGAAAACATGGAGAGTAATGTATTCAGATTGCTCTAATACGAAAACTCACTGGCAGCTTCCAGCTTTGTTATGATTCTCAAAGCAGCAACAACAACTAAAGTAGTGTCTCCCATTCAGTAGGAGCTCAGGATCGCTTGGGTTCAGGACACAGGATAAGAAAATTCAGAAGCGAAAATGGAAAATATATTGAGCAGTTATCATTTTGCTGTTGTGTTGCTGTGAGTGTGAATACATTTGCTATTACCAGTAGGTTAATACCTTATGCATCTATTGCCAGCTCTTGTGATGAGGAAACATTTCATTTGGAGTAAGAAAGCAAACTGAGAATATTATAAAAACAAGGTACTCATTTTTCATACTTATTCATAAGTTGTCAGAACTCCACTATCAATAATGTGTTAACCAGATTAAGCACCATAGAAATGCAGCATTTCTGCAACAATGTCCCCTGAATTGCAAATGATAACAGAATTAGCTAATTGTCTTACCAGAAGAGAAGATATTTCTGACAAAAAGTAAAGGAAGGCACCTAATAGGCTTGACATCAGGAGGGGGTTCTTCACAGAGAGAGTGGTTGCACACTGGAACAGGCTCCCCAGGGAAGTGGTCACTGCACCGAGCCTGTCTGAATTTAAGAAGAGATTGGACTGTGCACTTAGTCACATGGTCTGAACTTTTGGGTAGACCTGTGCGGTGTCAAGAGTTGGACTTGATGATCCTTAAGGGTCCCTTCCAACTCAGGATATTCTATGATTCTATGATAATGAAAAGTACATTTTTCTATAAGGTAACTGTTTTATGCTAATGCATAGATAAATAAGGTGCACAAAATAAACTCTCTGATGGGGGATTTCAAAAATGTTACTACAGTTTTTTATTGTACAAACATACACTTCAGTGTGCAGAATGTAAAGTACTACTTCACAGAATCACAGAATCACAGAATTGTCTAAGTTGGAAGAGACCTCAAGATCACCTAGTCCAACTTCTGACCTAACACTAACAAGTCCTCCACTAAACCATATCACTAAGTTCAATATCTGAACATCTTTTAAAGACCTCCAGGGATGGTGACTCCACCACTTCCCTGGGCAGCCCATTCTAATGCCTCACAACCCTCTCAGTAAAGTTCTTCCTAATATCCAACCTAAAACACCCCTGGCGCAACTATAGCCTGTTCCCCCTCGTACTGTCACCAGGCACATGGGAGAATAGACCAACCCCCACCTCCCTACAGCCTCCTTTAATGGACTTATAAAGAGCAATAAGGTCGCCCCTGAGCCTCCTTTTCTCCAGGCTGAACAAGCCCAGCTCCCTCAGCCGCTCCTCACAGGACTTGTTCTCCAGACCCCTCACCAGCTTTGTCGCCTTTCTCTCGACTCTTTCGAGCACCTCAATGTCCTACTTGTAGCAATGGGCCCAAAACTGAACACAGTACTCAAGGTGCGGCCTCACCAGAGCTGAGTACAGGGGGACAATCACTTCCCTAGACCTGCTGGCCACACTCCTTCTTATACAAGCCAGGACACTGTTGGCCTTCTTGGCCACCTGAGCACACTGCTGGCTTGTATTCAGCTGACTATCAACCATCACTCCCAGGTCCTTCTCTGCCTGGCAGCTTTCCAGCCACTCCTCCCAGCCTGTGTCTCTGCTTGGGGTTATTGCTCAGGAGAAAACTGCTCCAACCTGGGTCCCCCACGGGCAGCAGCTTCTGCTAGGTCACCTGCTCCTGTGTGGTCTCCTCTCCCAAGCTCTGCTTGGGGTTATTGCGCCCCAGGTGCAGGACCCGGCACTTGGCCTTGTTGAACTTCATACAGTTGACCTCAGCCCATCGGTCCAGCCTATTCAGGTCCTCCTGCAGAGCCTTCCTACCCATGAGCAGATCGACACACGCACCTATCTTGGTGTCATCTGCGAACTTACTGCAGGTGCACTCAATGTCCTCATCCAGATCATCGATGAAGATATTAAAGATGACTGGCCCCAGTACTGAGCCCTAGGGAATGCCACTAGTGACAGGCCTCCAGCTGATTTGACTCCATTCACCACGACCTTTTGGGCCCAGCTATCCAGCAAGTTTTTCACCTGACGAAGCGTACACCAGTCCAAGCCACGAGCAGACAGTTTCTTGAGGAGAATGCTGTGGGAAACGCTGTCAAAAGTCTTGCTGAAGTCAAGATAGACCACATCCACAGCCTTTCCCTCATCCACCAAGCGCATCACTTTGTCATAGAAGGAGATCAGGTTCGTCAAGCAGGACCTGCCTTTCATAAACCCATGCTGACTGGGCCTGATCACCCTGGTTGCCCTGTAAGTGCTGCATGATGACACTCATGATAATCTGCTCCATGAGTTTCCCTGGCACTAAAGTCAACCTGACAGGCCTATAGTTTCCCGGGTCTGCCCTCCGGCCCTTCTTGTAGATGGGCATCATGTTTGCTATCTGCCAGTCAACTGGGACCTCCCCCGATAGCCAGGACTGTTGATAAATGATGGTAAGCGGCTTGGCCAGCTCCTCCGCCAGTTCTCTCGGGTTCATCCTCGGGTGGACCCCATCTGGCCCCATCGACTTGCATACATCCAAGTGCCATAGCAGGTCGCCAACCATTTCCTCATGGATAGTGATGGCCACATGCTGCTCCCCATCCCCTTCCACCAGTTCAGGGTACTGGGTATCCAGAGAGCAGCTGGTTTTGCCACTAAAGACTGAGGCAAAGAAGGCATTAAGCACCTCTGCCTTTTCCTCATCTTTCGTAACTAGGTTCTTCCCCGCATCCAGTAAAGGCTGGAGATTCTCCTTAGTCCTCCATTCTGCATTAATGTATTTGTAAAAACATTTTTTGTTGTCTTTGATGGCAGTCGCCAGATTGAGCTCCAGATGAGCTTTGGCCTTCCTAATTTTGTCCCTGCACTGCCTCGCAATATCCTTATAGTCCTTCCGAGTGGTCTGCCCTCTTTTCCAAAGATTGTAAACCCTCTTTTTCCAGCTAAGCTCAAGCCACAATTCTCTGTTCAGCCAGGCCGGTCTTCTTCCCCACTGGCTCATCTTTGGGCACATGGGGACAGACCACTCCTGAGCCATTAAGATTTCCTTCTTGAAGAGCGCCATGCCTTCCTGGACTCCTCTGTCCTTCAGAACCACCTCCCAAGGGACTCTACCAACCAGTGTCCTGAACAGTTCAAAGTCAGCCCTCCAGAAGTCCAATACAGTGGTTTTACTGGTCCCCTTCCTGGCTTCTCCAAGAATGCAGAACTCTACCCAATAACCAATCTGGTCAGATTCTCTGACCAGAGTGTCATGGTCACTCTGCCCAAGACAGTTTCCAACCACCACATCTCCCACCAGTCCTTCTCTGTGAAGAGAAGGTCTAGTGGAAGAGGAGGCTCTAGTGAGCCTCCCCTGGTAGGCTCACTAACCAGCTGTGTCAGGAAGCTATCTTCCACACTCTTCAGAAACCTCCTAGACTGCTTTCTCTGGGCTGTGTTGTGCTTCCAGGATATATCTAGGAAGTTGAAGTCCCCCACAAGAACAAGTACTGATGATTTCGCTACTTTCATCAGCTGCCATCAGTCTCCTCATCCTTGTTCAGCGGCCTATAACAGACCCCCACCAGGGTGTTTCCCTTGTTGGCCTTCCTGCTGATCCTAATCCATACGTACTCAACCTTATCATTCCCAGCCTCAAGTTCCACGACTTCAAAATTCTCTCTGATATAGAGAGCCACACCACCACCCCTTCCGTGCTGCCTGTCCCTTCTGAAGAGCCTATAGCCAGACATTGCAGCACTCCAGTCATGAGAGTGGTCCCACAACATTTCCGTGATGGCAACCAAGTCGTAGCCTGCCTGGCACACAATGGCTTCCAGCTCCTCCTGTTTGTTACCCATGCTGCTTGCATTGGTGTAGATGCACTTCAGTTGGGCCATTGCCTTCTCTCCTAGCCTTTTCATTGCTACCCCTGGCACAGCTCCAACAAGCCTTGTTTCAGCCCCATCCCCCTTCTCACCTAGTTTAAAGCCCTCTCAATGAGCCCCACCAGCTCCCATCCCAGGATCCGTTTTCCCCTTAGAGATACGGACCCGTCTGCAGCCATCAGGCTGGGTGCTGAGTAAAGCGCCCCGTGGTCCAAAAAAAACCAAAATTTCTGTGTTGGCACCAGCCTCTGAGCCATGTGTTTATCAGGGGGGCTTTCCACATCCTCTCTGTACCCCTCCCTGCCACCGTAGGGATGGACGAAAACACCATCTGTACTCCCACTCCATCCACTAACCGTCCCAGTCCCCTAAAGTCCTGTTTGATGGTCTTCAGGCTTCTCTCTTCAATGTCATCATTGACAGCCTGGACTATTAAAAGAAGATAATAGTCAGAGGGGCGAACCAGATTGGGAAGCTTTCTGGCAATATCCCTGACCCTGGCCCCAGGGAGGCATCAGACTTCCCTACGGGTAGGGTCAGGCCGACAAATAGGTCCCTCTGTTCCCCTGAGAAGGGAGTCGCCCACAACAATCACCCTTCTTTCTGTCCTGGTGGAGGCAGTCCTGAAGCATGGAGTCGACTTCCTTGCCCTAGGGTTCCTCCTGGGTAGACTTTCTCAGCTACTGGTCTCTCAAGCTCCAGGGCCTCAAACCTGTTGCATAAGGGCACCTGGGAAGGTGGGGCCGGTGGGGGAGGGCATCGCCTGCAATGTCAAGTGGGGACCTGTTTCCATTCCTCCTCAACTCCTAGGTCCCCTCCCTCTGCCCAACAGCAACAGGGCAGGGGGTCCACCCCTCTTTGGGGTGTCTCACCCCAATGCATGCCCTTCAGGCCGCGCAGGGAGTCGCTCCACAAGTCCATCTCGTGCTCACACTCCCTGATATCCCTCAACCTCTCAACCTCCTCCTTGACTTCTGCCACAAGGCAGACCAGGTCATCCACGTGCTCGCACCTCACACACACAGTCTCTCTGCCCCTGCAGGTGGTAGCAACAGACTCAGGCACTCCCTGCACCCGGAGACCTGAAATGCCACGGTTTTGAGTGGGCAGTTGGTCTGGGTGTGTACAGACTTCCTGGAGAGTACACTGTGCTTGGTGTACACCACTGCAGCTGAGCTAGCAGTAGACCACTGTTAGAAGAGGTGTTCGTATGGGCGGGGGGAGCGTTCTGCCCATCATGCTCACCCTGCCTTGCGCGAACTGCCACGCTAACTGCCGCACCACTCCCTTCTGACGTGCCATGCCCTGTTTGCCTATCCTGTTAACTGCCACACTCCTGGTCGCTTGCGCTCTCTAGGGGCAGCTTTTGAATGGCTGCGGAGGGGGCGCTGCTGGCTCTGCCTACACCTCGTTCTCGCCTCGTTCACCTCCCTCGCAAGTGCTGCCAGGTCCTGGTGGCTCCCCCAAGTGGGCTCCATGCCGGAAAAATTAGCCCTGCCTCTCCAATTCCCCGCTCCGCTGCAGAACACGTCTGCCGCAGAGCCGATCACCTCGGCAAGTATTTGCTACAAGACACAAAATAACAGGAAACATAAATTAGGAATTTGAACCTTAACAATCTGTGGTTGAAGAAAAATATGTAATTAAGTCTTCCTGATCTTACATATCTTGTTTACATCCAAGGTATCTGACTTGTTTGAGTAACAGCTCTGATCTTCACTAAAATAGTTACTTGTATGAGACCTACTACATACAACCAAAGGAAGCAAAATCATCTTCATAATTTGCCAAATAAGTACATGAGGCCCTGGATAATTTTCATTATGACTAAATACAATATAACTTAATAAAGATTGTTAATTAAATTGTTTAAGACAAATTATTTTAAAATATAAATACATTTCCCCAGAGCACCCTTTCACAACATGCTCCTATTGTAGAAGTGGGTTACCAAAAAATTGAATCCTTCTAGGTCTTACATGACTTGTCTGTGGCATGCAGCACGATTTCAAGATAAGCATTTTTTAGGTATAGCATTAAGTCAGGTCTGTGCTAAATTTATGCAGTTGGCCTGATTTCCACAAAGGTTTATTTTACAAAAACTAGAACCCAGGTGCTGCTTTTATAACATTAATGTAGGTCACTGACATGATGACAGAAAACTATGATTTCATGTCAGCTGGGTTAGAATTTCAGGCCTGAATGAAACATTTCAGTCAAAAAGGACAATACAGTCAATGAACAAAAAGCCATTTCCATTTATCCTATCTGATGGTAGAATACACATGGTATAAGAAAGTAATACAGGAGGCACTTACTAGCACCCTTATAACTAAATAGGAATTTCACACTAGGGAATGTTTTAAGCATTTTGCTTATAACTTGGATTCATTTCCCTTGCAATTACTTTTAAAGTGTTCTATCCTTTTTTCTGCTTCCTGTAGCTATTTCTACTAATGTATGCCCTCTGCTTCTCTTAGTCTAACTTGCAATTACATTAAAATACTTGTTTTAGTGGCATCAGAGCCATTAATATGTTGAGGTTATCTGATGTCAGAATTAAACCTTTGTTCTATAAAAAGAAGAGTATAAGTACAAGTATTTTAACAGGTTTTCCATTCTGAAATATTAAAACAGTAACATAACATGTCTTTGCTTAAGATCAAAACTAAAACCAAATGAAATCTACAGATCTTCATACCTGGTGAAACATAGAATTTTTAAACTTTGGTCCATGAAATTAGTCCTAATTAAATCCTCATATATTCACTCTTGGCATCAAATTACCTCTGTTCCAACCTGATTCAGATTTCTGCAGGTGAGCCCAGTGATTTCAAATAAGACTTAATATAAAGCTCAACCTTCTACTTTGTTCCTTCATATCTGCACTCACAGATTCAAAGTTGCATAATCAAAAATAAAATAATACAGTGGAGAATGAGGTGGGAAATACAAACACAAGCCTTAAAATGTATTTAGGGTTTCTGTGCTAAATTTATATAAATACGAATGGAAAAGTTTCCTAGAATCCCTGTCTAGCAGTCATATCTTTGTCTCCCCTCACATAAGTTTATCTTTGCAGTACTTACTATGCCCTCTCCCACCAGAGAAAGTGTTCTTGGTTTGTGTGCAGACTCTGAATCCACAAAAGAAGAGTATGGTCTATTAAGGCTGTCCAAGGAAGATAAGCTGTCTTCCCAGGTTTTGCTGTAGAGTTGCAGTCTTGCATTATTGCTTTAGAAAAAATCTTTGATTTGACCCTGACCTTGTGAAAAGCTACAGTGATGATAATGCTAATACCAATATTCATAATCTTAGTGATCATGGCGATGATGGGATAATGATGATGATCCTTATCTTTGGTCTCCTTTCTGCACAGAGATTACAGTGGCTGATAAGTAAATTATCTAGGCCAAAGAGAAATCTGACATACATACAGTGTTTCTGTGGCATTCATATGTAATGTCTACTACCCATGAGAACCAATGTTCTCACGGTAGGGAAGCTACAAAAAAAAAGGAGGCAAAATGTAAATTTTCAGCAGGATGGAGGTTCTGATGGTAAATTCTTGATCTTGCCTTCACCCACATTCAGGGAGATTTCTGTGGAGCCATAAGAGACTCAGAATCATAGAATGGGTTATGTTAGAAGGGTCCTTAAAGATCCAGTTCCAATCCCTGTCATGGGCAAGGACACTTTCATTTGATCAAATTCTCCAGATCCACATCCAACCTATTCTTGAACAGGGTGGGGACATCCACAACTTCTCTGGACAACCAGTTCCAGTTCCCCACCAATCTCATAATAAAGAATTTCTTTTACTCTAAACCAACTCTCTTTTAGTTTAACGTCATTACCTCTTGTCCTGTCACTACAGTCCCTGATAAATCCCCATCTTTCCTGTAGGCCACTTTTAAGTACTGGAAGGCTGCTATAAGGTCTCTCTGGAGTCTTCTCTTCTGTAAGCTAACTAACTGCAACTTTCTCAGCCTTTCTTCACAGGAGACATGCTTCAGCCCTCCGATCCATCTATGTAGTCCTCTTCTGAAATTGCTCTAGCAGGTCCATGTCTTTCTTATGTTGGGGGGCCCCAGAGCTGAATGCAGCACTCCAGGTGGGGTCTCATGAGAATGGAGTGGAGGGGAAGAATCACCTCCTTCAATCTGCTAGCTACACTTCCTTTTGAAGTTCAGGATACAGTTGGCTTTCTGCACTGCAAGCACACATTGCCAGCCCATGTCAAGCATTTGATCCACAAGTACTCCCAAAAACAATCCCCACTCCATGGGGTTGTCCTCTATGCAATCATTGCCCAACCTGTATTCATTTCAGAATTATCAAAAGAGATTCACAATTCAGTACAACTTCATCATTTTTGATACCTAAAGTAAGTTACAGGAAATGCTAGGAATGTCTTATTAACAGATGCAGCTGATAGTTGACAGTAGAACCATTAAATCTCTTGTACAAATGAAAAAGTGTGGCCTTAATTGCAGCAAGCTCAGGTATGAATGGCAGTGAAGCTGTTCAAACTTGGCTTTAAGCCATAGCAATTTGGGATTCAGCTGCTGGGTAAGTACAAGCAGCCTCTTGTGTCAACTATGCTGAAATTACACTGGTGAAGGGAAAAATACTGTCAAACAATGTCAAAACAACTCATGAAAAATTAGAACATTTCCTTGTGAAATTTTCTCAATTCAGCTGTTCTTAACTTTGTATTAAATAAAATGTTACAAAATTGAAAAGAGTTAAGTTCAATACAAAGTTCTGGTTGACTTTAAATGACCTTTAATAAAGCTTGTGAAACAAAGTATAATGTTAACCACTTAACAAATTTTGAAAAAATACCAATTCCAAGGTCAGATCTATATAGTGATTTTTACTGTACTGGAATCGCACTTTAACAAATTCTACTTTTATGGAAAAAGTCTATAGCACATCCCACAGTGCAGGTAAGAGACACGCTCCAGCTGTTCTGACAAGGTTATATATTCATGAATTGCTGAGTCACATTCAAAGATAAACCCCAATTCCCTGAAATCTGTAATTGAAGAGCTAACATGAGATCCATAGCAAGTGAGAAATGACCAGGCTGAACAACAAAGAGATAGACTGCAAACCTAATGTTACTATATGCAGCATAAATACTCAGATATTTTAAGACAGGTAAACTACCTTTTGTATATATTATAAAGGATATACTTGGAGGAGCTAAAGGAAAATGGTATAGCTGAAGTGCTGAACAATAAAAATTCTGGCAAGCTTGCACCAGCTAAACCATGCTGAGCCTACCTATAGCATCTGTATTTGCATGATTTGCTTCACATATCATCACATTTAAGATTAACTTCATATGACAATCTACTAACTATTTATAAGTCTGACCAAGTCAAATAGTTTTAGTCAAGTTATCTGTCAATAGTGAATATATAGAAGAAATTTTTACCTTTGCTTTGACAGCACAATAAAGTAAACAGTCCTGGTTCTGGTACATATCATACTGATGAATTAAAAAAAGAGGATTCAAATTCTGATTCTCCACAATTGTGGTGGAATAGCTGTATTTTTGCAATTGCAGATTTTTTCAGCAGAAACATGATACAGACTGAAAACTTTCAGCCATTTCTATTACTTAAAAACATCAAGATTAAGCAAAATGCATACTTTCCAGTCATTTTTCTTCTCAGAATTGAAACGTTTTATGCCCTGGATCATGACTAATATTTTTAAGGTCTTGGAGCATTGGCCACAGTAGAGTGCTTTCTGATTGCTTCAAATATGGCACAGCACCACAGCCTCTATCACCCTGTAAACATTAGCACCAGCCTCAATTCAGTCCCAATATATCTGGCAGATGAAGGAAGTGAGATGAAAGCTGTGGGAGTGCAAGGTAATATGCTTGTTTGACCACTTGCTCTGTGTAAGACTTCTATATCACTTGTGCAGGCTGATTTTCTCACAGAAAATCTGATTTCAGATGGGGCCACTGACCACTGGCTATGCAACAGTTGTCTGACTAAGTTGCAGGAATCTGAACAATTAAAGGATGAGCTAATTAGAGACTAGTCATTTGTGACATGACCAATAAGTGTTTCAAAGCTCACTGGTAGCAATAAATGGATTTTTGAAGGGCTAATATTGTGTTTTGCAGAAGAGCAAACAAGCAGAGAAAGAACTGGAGAGCATATAATTACAAGTGTCATAAAGACAAAACACAAGAGTAAACAAAAATTGAGATCAGATAGGTTTGCAATAAGTGTTGAGCTAATCGCAGCACAAAATAAAGGTGCAAGAGGTTCAGAGTTGTTTATTCAATTAAATTTCTTCTGATGTACTTGAAACCACAAGAACAGATTAGTTGTAATGCGCTCCGGTGCACGTGGACAGAACCCCTTCATCGCAGCCAGAACACGTCACTTAGTCTCACAGAACTCAGAAGTCTTAATGTGCTGGTGGGTCTGCAAGGTGATTTGCCATTACTTTTTAATTTTTTCTTCTCCTGTGATTGTGCAAATTTGCACCACCTAGGTCCTTCACTCATGCCTCTTCCTTACATCTTTCCCTGCAAAAATATATTCCAATGTGATTTATTCTAGACTTTTTCATATTTATTCCATTCCACACCACTTGCTTCCAGCATGCACTGTTACTACCACCACTGTTTTTTCTATTGTCATTTTAAAGAACTGGACTTCCTCTTTTACCTTGTCTCTTAAAGCTTCCTCTGTTTTATTGAAAATCCTTCTCCAAATAGCCCCTATAAAGGCAGTTTCCCTAAAAACAGAAACCTTCTCTTTGGATTTTCAACTGTTCATTCAGGTGTTAAGATTTCCCTCAAGTAATAATGTTGTGTCAATCTTAGTATTAGTCTTGCAGGTGACCATTTCCTATGGAAAATTGAGTGTATCACATGAGCCTTGTGGTGGTAGCAGAGGCAAGACCAGAGCTCACTCTTACAGAATGGCATAACTGTTTTTTTTCAACACGTTAATGTATAAGAGTCAGCTATCCTGAAATTTGAACAGGCTCAGCATATTTATTTCCTGTGCTCCCGTACACAAGGTAGAAAATGTGTATAGTTAACCCACCAGCCTTATAAAGATACTTTATTCCTTCTTTAACTCTCATGTGTTTCCATACTTCCACTTACTTTCATTTTGACATTACAGTAGGAGACAATATGCTGTAAGATTCAGCTCCCCATTCAGCTCCCAGCAGGGTTAACCTTGAATGCAGCTTAGTGACTGAATCTTCACTTTTGAGAGGGCAGAAGAAGGAGCACTAATAACATACATAAAATGTTGCTTCCCTTTACACTGGCACAACTCAATGGCTTCTACCAAGTGAAGGAAAAGAAACTCATCTATTTCATTCATTTTATACTTGCTGATTGAATTCAACTGTTAAGTCTATATATGGTGGTAGATTTTCCATTTTCAGGACAAGTACATGCAGTAAATGTGCTCTTCATTTAGTAAAATGGATCATTAACAATTGATGCAAAGTGGTATAATAGATGTCACTTGTTCTTTTGCATCTAGTGTTGGGTTCACCTGGGGATTAAATTCCCTGATGTCCCACATGTTAATAATTGCTAAAGCTGACATTTATGAGGGTAGCATGAAGGATATTTTTGGCTTTCAGATGAATGCCATTTCAGAGACTGAGGATGAGATATTTACATGCTCAGGTGGCTACCAATAATTAATGAAAATGAACTTCAATTATTTGATGCACAGAAATCAAGCCTTCTTGAAAAATATTAATAAGGTACATATAATACATTTGTAGTGTACATAGTGTATATACATGTACAATATCATCTAGGGTAGGTTTTCTATATTGTCATGTGCAGATCACACTAGGAAAAAACATTACCATCTCCTTAGTTTAATATTTTTTCAAAAACACAGTCAAAACTAGTTTCTTCATGCAGAGGGGATACAGTTTTTCTGCATTCATAATGGAATGGAAAGTAATGATGCATTCCCACCAAGGCATAATTCTTTCTTTTGGTCTTTATGATCATATTCCATAAATACAGCAAAGCACTAAGCTCTGAGTATAACACATGAATCCTGTTGTAGCAGGGATGGAAGTGATTATGCCTAAAGAGATACTAGCAAATAATAATGAATCCCCTCTAAAAATATTTATTCGTGCTATAAGACTGTGCGTTGCAATAATCAACTCGTATGAAGTTTCTGTTGATATCCATAATACTATATGCCTATGTTGCAGACTTTGGGTGAAGAATTGCCCTTTCTACCACTACTTTGCTGGACCAGAGCTTTAAAATCACTGTTTCTTCCAGCTTCATTTATCTATCTTCCACTTTCTCTACACAAATAGCATTGTTATGCTGCTTGTATTCATCAAGGAATGTCACTGCCCAGTGCATTTGCTTTTCCTGCCAGCGTCTCTAGCTACTCAGCAACAGGAGCTCTGATTCCAAACAGGTCAGTGTAAGTGATCTAGCTGTAATCTTGCCTGTGCGTGTACTGGGATAGAGGCTGGACTTCTTGAGTGCTCAGGGATGCAGTTCTGGTTGCAAAACTTGCAATGAAGCTGGTCTGCCATAGCTTGAATTTCTGCTTCCTTGACTGTGCACCTATTTGATGGCAGCTTGGCAAAATATTGCCCTCATTAAATAGGAATTCTCTAGCTCATCTCAAGTGATTTTTTTTTCTTCATCAGCACTTGTTCTCTTTTGCCCTCTGAGATCAACTCTGGAATTACAACATTCAAATTCTTTGAGGCTTCACACCATATGAGGAGTTGCACTGCATTACTCCAGTCACTTGAACTGGAAAGAAAGTTTACCATTTCAATATATTCCTGTAAAGGGAAAACAGAAATAAATAAATAAATAAATAAATAAATAAAAATGTGCCCAGTAAGTTTTATGTATATAGTGAGAAGAATATCAGGCATGTCTTGTGAAAGAAAGGAGGGCACATGAGACTTTAAGAGCCTTTAAGAGGGCAAGCAGGAACTGAAAAATGCCAGAGAGAAAACTATTTTCAATTCCATACTTAATACACCTAACGTATTCCTTCACTGCTCTAACTTAACAGGTAACACCAAAATTCCTAAAATAAATGAACACAGCTGTAGAGGAAGGACCTCAGGTAGACCTGCCTTAGAACATTCTTTTAAGTCTTTAAATTTAAAATTATTCTACTGTTACAAGCAGCTAACTTAGAGAATGCAGGCAGGTGGTCGTGGCGTCATGGTTGCTCACAGAAATAAACGAACGCATTTCTGCATTCCAAGAAGCTGCAGGGAGCAGAAGAGCCTGCATAAACTATTAGAGAATTACAGCAAGCATGCCTTTTGGTCACAAGAGCACATATTGTTCTTGTGAGGTTAAGCAAAACAGAAATAAAGTTAAGGTGGGTTTTTAAAACCTGGCCAGCTGGGAAAAATACTATTTTATTCTAGAATGGACGCACTGTTTCCTATGAGAGGAGTTTGTTTCTAAACAGTTTTTTGTTTTGTTTTCAAAAAATGGTTTGCTATTTTTACTAAGTAAGCCAAAAGAGAGGAATTCCAAAAATAGACAGGGCTTGCTTAGTGGCACAAAGACTAAACTCAGTGGTTCTGAGTGGCTCTATGGCTGCATCCAGTTTGTTCCAGTCTGCTTTCACTGCTACGCTTTCCCTGTGGTAGTTGCTTTTAGAGGTACCAAATATGATATGGGCCAGACTCTGTGGGGCACATTACAAACAGGTTGTGCTGTCATCAGCTGTAAAGATTTCATTATAAGAACTGTCACAGGTAGAGTTTTTTATAGCCCTAGTATCCCAAGTGATGTGATGGTTCAAGTTTTTATTTTCCTTTAGAAATGAATAATCTGAAGCATTGTTTTCACTCCGTGTGTCTACAGGGGAGAATTTCACAATCTGAAGAATCAAAAAACAGCTTCGCACTGCCAATACCTGCATTTGAAATATGTGATGGCAGTTTGGAGAAAACCAGTGTACAGATCATAGCACACATTTATTTTGTAGTGATACACTTGAAAACCAAAATCATGTGTAGCATAAAGTGGGCAATCTTGCAGAGATTATGTAAAAGTAAGTAGAGGCCCTATGCTAATCAATATTTGTTATATCCTTTTACTATCTTCTATCTAAATATCTTCACAATAATTTATGTTTACTGATTACTACTTCTACCACTGTTACTATTGTGGGGAAATTGGTAAAAGAAATATTAGATACAGAAGGTGCTCGAAATGGCTGAATTCAGGAATAAAAGTAGGCTTTCATGGCATGTACTTCAGGATTTACAGCACAATTGTCTTTTCAAGAAAGGGTCACTTTGCAATACAATAGTTGTTTCATTTATCTTGTGCGGAGTTACAATAGAGCATGGACTCAAAGTTGATTAAAAATTAAACTGCACTTTATTCAACATAATGGTAAGGCAATGCTGCATAAATTGATCGGATTTTTTCATTTCTCTCATCACAGTCTGCTTTCTGGTTTCTTTTCACATGCTGTTATTCTTAAATGCTGGACATCTGAGAATGTAAATGTTAAGGATTATAAGAGCTAATTGCTCCCAGGGCTAATGTCCACTATTACATGGAGCATGACTGGAACATTCTTCTGGTTCATTTGGTTCTCTGATATTCTCTTCCTTTACAGTCATGAGGTCACCTGCTATCCTCATATGGTATAGAAATACAATGAAAATATTTCATATAAAAATAAAATATAATTCTATTTGTTATTAAAAAAAGAACTCCAATTTTTTGTTTTTAGATCATTTTTAAGCATTTCAGAATCACAGTTACAGCAAGATACAGCAAGTCATGGATAACTAAGAATGGCAATTAAGATCACTTTCTCACAAGGTTAGGTAACTGGATATAAACCCTGAAAAGTCCAGCTGTTTTTTGTTTGTTTGTTTTTTCTTACCCTTACATTCGGGTTCTTTGATAGTCCTATTCATTCTAGCTCAGTCAAACACTCAGTTGGCATTTTTAACCAGAACACGTGTAAAGATCTATAACTTCAAGGGCATCTTGCTCTATTAAGTCAGTCTCTTCTGGACTATATTTTCTCAAAAATGTCTCAGGTTTTATTCTAGTACCCATTTTACTAAACTACTGTTAGATATTATCATCAGATCTACCACCCGTACCATCTTGTTAAATTAAGCAACTTCCTGCCAGTGAGAAATTTCAGGTACCTTAGATTTTTGTATCATCAATTTCTTTCATTATTTTCTTTTCCTACCTTCAGAAACCTCTTACTAAACAAATTAACATTTCAACACTTTGGTTTTTCTACTTCATACTATTTTTATACAATGTAATGGAAAATTCAGTTGTTAATTTGTATTGATTTGTTGTTAATATTTATTTCAACATTAAAAAAAAAAAAAGTAATTAGGTGCTTTTATTACTTTCCTGCAAGGCTCTCTATCCCTAGAAAATATGTAATGAAACTCAGCAATTTCCAGACAGGAAAGGAACTACTCAAAACAGATTACATTAAAATACTCTAAGGTCCCAGAATATTTATGGTTAACCTCTTTCTACTTCCCCTTCCCAAGGCTTTGGATTTCAGGTCAGGTGTGCAACAGTTTTTAAGGTCAAAAAACTTGTTAGCTTATTAAGTGGAACCAGCTTCGAAGTGGAGAGGCCTGTAAATCATCATTCTTCAGCACTGCCTTCTGTTAAAAAAATCCCTTATAAAATCAGATCCATATAACAGAGTGGAAGAGAAAAAAGAAAGAAATAATTATATGTGATGGATCCCAGTATTCTCATTCAATGCAAAAAGTAATGTAGTTCTGAAAATCATCAGCTTCTATATCTATAGATAAACTTAAATACCAGAATATGATAGAATTAGATTTGAGTCTAATTAGAGTCAGTATGAAAATGTAGGTGACAAAAGAGCAAACAACAATAAAAAAGAATAATGATGTGGCTCTACACTTACTAGAGTCTCTCACATCGACATTTTTAATGAATATTCTTTCATGTATTATATATCTGAAAAATCTGTTTTGAAGCTTCTCTACTTCTCCTATTCTTTACAATGAAGTTCATTTTTATGCATTTTTGTTACTCCTCCTCTGCAGCTTCCCATTGTATGTGCAATAAATTATGTTCCAGATTGGTCTGTCTTCATCTTGCCTCTGGGATTCTCTTGGATGGGCTTATTCTGTTCTGTGCTTGGACTTCTCAGTCATTTGACTTCTCTTAACGGCCTGTGCCATTTATTTGGAATGGGAATAAGGTAGGCCACAGATAATTATTTATTATTCATTCTTTGGATATTTTCAAAATTTTGTGTGGGGGCCACAACTCTGCCTAATCCTTCTGCCTAATCATTCAATTTTTCTGCCAAAGGCTTCATATAAGAAATTATTCTATTGTTTTATCCCCTTGCTTAGGATCACAATATTCATGGAGTCTTTGCCACTTGTTACAGTGAACATGTAGATTTTTTGTTGTTCATTTCTTAGCTCAACCACTTATTTTCTCCAGAATTTGTGCTGTTCATTTCTTAGCCACTTATTTTCCTTTTTTTGAACAGTCAAGTCTTGTGGTTTTTGTTTGTTTATTTGTTTTCCTTCATCTTCCTCCCCTCCCCCTCCCCCTTTGATTTGTTCTATAGAGCTGTTCAGTTCTTAGTTTCACCTTTGAAATTCAAATAGAGATCCAGTTTTCTTAATGATCATTCTGTACATGCTTATGATTGCTCTTACCTAATTTCCAAATAACTGGGTATATATTTTGAAGTCAGCAACTCCCTTCTTAATGTCATGGTCAAGGCCACATAGACACTGAGCATCTGCCCCCATCAAGTTAGATATTCACTGAGGAAGAACCACCATGTTATATATTCAATATCACAGAGCAATGTGGATTCAGGCCACTGTGGGTACAATAGTGTACAGGCATTATATAATTCTGAGCAACTCTGGCCACAGGAGGAATAGGAATATACAGTGAATTTAGGTGTTTATATCAAGGTGCTGGTATTGGTCAGGAGACATATACATGTATGATATAAATTCTCAGGTGTTAAAGTCCATGGAACAGAAGGATGTGTTTCCCTAAAACAGACTTCATGTTGGAATTTATCATTTCTATTTATTGTATACTGATGGTTGACTACACTGAAACTATCCTAAGGGAACTAAACTTAAAGGAATTTATTTTTAAGCCTTCCAAAACCAAATTAACCTTTCCAAAACTGGGAATGATATGGTCTCATTTGAAAGATTTCTAAATAATATTTGTTTGCCTAGGAAAACTTAATTATAAATTATAAAATGGAATTTGCAGAGAGAGAGGTGAATAGAAAGAACAGTGGAAGGCAATGTAAACTGCATGGAGTGCTGCCATCTTTTGGTCATAACAAACTAGAATTGTTACAAGAGAGCTCTGAATATGTTTAAGCAAGATGAATACAGTCTGAAAGCATAATATGTAAGTTAAGCATTATTAAATACAATTACCATTATTACTAAAATGACTACATTTTGTATTAGAGACTCACTCTGAAATGTAAGATTGCTACTTAAAACAACTTGTTATTTCATTTACCCTTTCATTTTATTTATTTATTTTTAATCCCTTCAGTTTTTGAAAGATCTGGATAAGCAGAGCAATAAGGGATTTCTCATTTTGCTGCACAGGAAGTTAAAGCAGTCTTTAAAGCATGAAAGAAATTACATTAGTTAATCATTTCTGCAAGTCCCTCTATTCAAATCAGCAGATTGGAAGATAATACTGTAGTATCCATATAGTAAGCAGGCCTAATTTTACTTAGAAAATGATCTGCAATTATTTTCAATTTCTTAAAAACAAGAAACTCTCTTTAAAATATGACTTCTTATTTTTTTGTTATGTTTTAGAAATCATTTAGAGACACATTCCTGTAGTCCCAAAGTAGGGCAGTAGGCAGCTATTTCTAGCTATTTTTATGGCAACCAGCAGCGAGCACATTCGTTAATAGTAATTGATAAAGAAAGAAGCATCCTTTTGACGGAGACTTCCAACAGTTTGTTCTCACCTATTTATCTTCATATAAGGATGTAAAAATATTTTTCCTTCATTTGAATTAATTTGCAAAGTTTTATTTTCAAATTTTGAAACATATGCTTTTCAGATTAACCACATCTATGACTGGTTTTAATCAAAAAAAATAATCATCCCTGCAGTTTTAAAGGATAAGGAGATTATTTTTTAAATGTAGTTATTTGAAACTTACAGGGAAAATTATTTTTCATTGCCCACAAGTAACTCAGTCTGGCTTTGCTTTAAACCACCAGATCATCTATACCCTTAGTTCTCACTGACAACTATTTCACTTGCAGTAACCTGACAACTTTTGTTGACTTTCTTCCCCCTTCATCATCTGTGCTCAAGTAAAACTTGTGTCAGTCACAATCAAGTGAGTGAGGCAGTGCCTGTTTAACATTTACGGATTAGCTGTATAGACCAATAATAGTAATGGCTTTAAAACAATATTGCAAGCACAAAATGTTTAGCTGTTTCTAAGAACTATTATCCCAGACTTACCCCACTTCTATACTCATCAGAGACATCTGCACAAGCAGCTATCGTATAGTTACTTTTATGTAATTTCCACAGATGAAAAACTGCATGCATAGAGCATTTGTTTAGTTTTAGTTGAGCTCAGAAGTGGACAAGGTTGTTTTGTTTTGAAGGAAGTGAGCCATTGGTCCTTGAGCAAAGTATTCTTGTTTTGATTTTTTTTCAAGTCTTTAAGGCTTCCTTACAGTTAAGTTATTAAAGTTTCTGGCTTCATAGCTAAAAGTAAAAGCTTGAAAATGTAAGCTTGAAAATGAAAGGCAGAAAAGTCAACAGTAAAACATGAGTTAGAAACAGATGATTTTCTTTTAAGTATTTTGAATATTCAGGATTATAAATGAAAGATTTTATTTATTCTGTAAATTAATATATTTGCCCCCAATATACGTTGCTTTTTCACTGTAGACAGAGAGCTACGAGGGGAAGCAGAGGGGAAAACTACTACCTTGTCTAGGTATGTGTGTGTGCTTTTTTGTTTGTTTGTTTGTTGTGCAAAGCAATTTATTGTGCCTAATACCGATACTTCTCACTTATTCAAAGTGATTTACATATTAAGAGAACCAATGGAACATCTTCTTGGCTCGACTGCGTTACAAGCTTCCAACTGATTTAGATTTATTTTTCTTATGTGAGTGTGTTTTCTTGGTGCAAAGACATTGGCATTCATTCTCCACATTGTATACATTTTGTCATTTTCTGGTTCTGCTGATGCAGTGATATGCTATCTCTCACAGGAAAGGTATGTTACCCTGCTTGACAGCATCAGCAAGCTACCAGGATTTCCTGAAGAGAAACTTCCAGATGTAGTGCATGAGATTTCTCACCTCCAAACTATATTAATTACATTATCTATCTCCCTGAAACAACATTCTAAATGGAATTGTTCACTGAAAGTCTTACACAGTCTGATTGCCTGGACTTCTCTAATGCTTCTGTCATCTATAAATAATGCATAGAAAGCCAAGTGGGAGACTGCATGCCCATTTTTTGCTCTCTCAGTATCTTCCAGTCATGAGTAAAAAAGCCTTTTCAACCTGGCAGCTGTGGGCAGAGAATTTTTACCAATTACAAGTCTTTAATAATCTCAGGTCTGGCTTTTATTTATTTATTTTTTATTGGAAAAGAAGAAGAAGAAGGAGAAGAAAGAAGAAGGAGGAGAAGAATTTTTAAAACCTATGCATTTTTAAATTATATTTTTAAAGTATTTTAGCTCTTTCTATTCATTTTAGAGTTCACTGAGGCCATGTTTTCACAAATTAGAACCAAGAGGACAAGACACATCTCTGTAGTTGGAGTTTCAAAGAAAAAAAAAAGGGTGGGGGGCTTGGAGGGGGGGGGGGGGGGGGGAGAAAGAGACCTAGAACAAAACATGAGAATTAACAACAACGATGCAGTATGATACCCTGAAGTAATACATAACAGGTTTTTATATGTATTTTCTTGGCACACTAATACAATAGGGAAAAAAAAAAAAAAAAAAAAAAAAGAAAAAAAAAAAAAAAGGTAATATAATTCCAGCCAAAACACTAGGAGGCTATAGCTGTCAAGGGTTTGGTAGTGGGGGGCTGCAGGGGTGGCCTCTCAGAGAAGAATCTAGCAGCTGCCCAATGTCAGATTAGAGCCAGCTCAAGTCAGCTCCAAAGGGACCTGACGCTGATCACAGCCAAGCCAGTGTGTAACACTGGGTGGATCTCTGGGAGAGCAGGGTTAAGGAAGGGGAAGAGAGAGGTAACTGCTGTGCTACAACAGCTGGGAAAGGGGAATGCAAACCAGCCCTGCAGCCCCCAAGGTCACTGCAGCAGGGGGGCAGGAGGTTCTCCAGGTACAGAGCAGCAGTTCCCCTGTGGCCTGTGGAGAGGCCCCTGGTGGAGCAGGCTGTCCCCCTGCAGCCCATGGGTCCCACACGGGGCAGATCTCCACGCTGCAGCCTGTGGAGGAGCCCACAGTGGAGCAGGTGGTTGTGGCCTGGAGGAGGCTGCAGCCCGTGGAGAGCCTCGCAGGAGCAGGACCTGGGCCAGAGCTGCAGCCCATGGAGAGGAGCCCACACAGGAGCAGGAGGTCTCCGGGGAGCTGCCGCCTGTAGGCGACCCGTGCTGGAGCAATTTGCTCCTGATGGATGGACCCCGTGGTATGGAGCCATGTGGGAGCAGTTCTTGAAAAGCTGCTGCCTGTGGGCAGCCCCAAAAGGCTCAGTTTGGGAAGGACGGCATCCTGTGGGAGGGACCCCACGTGGAGCAGGGGCAGAGAGTGACTGTGAAGGAGTGGCTGAGACAAAGCATTAGGGACTGACTGCAGTCCCCATTCCCCATTCCCCTGTATTGCCAAGGGGGAGGACATAGAAGAGGGTGGATGAGGGAGAAGCTGTATTTAGCTTGGTTTTAGTTTCTCACTTCTTGTTAGTAATAGATAATAAATTATATTAATCTCCCTATGCTGAGTCTGTTTTGCTTGTGTCAATAATTGATGAGTGATGTCTCAGTCCTCATCTCAACCCCTAAGCTCTTTTCATTGTATTTTCTCCCCCTTTCCCTTTGAGGAAGGGGAGTGAGAGAGCAGTGGTGGTGGAGCTCAGCTGTCCAGCTGGGTAAAACCACCTCAGAGGCTAAACTCAGATGTGGTGCAATTGAATTTGTACTTGCATCAGTTACAGATTTGTCTCATTGTTTGTATTCTTATGTTGTGTCAAGTGGCAGAAATACTTCCTGACCTTGTGATCAAAGAGAAAAACACTCTCCATTTCCCGTTGAAAGGCAAATGGATCACGAGGCTCTCCGAGTTATCTCTCCCTCCCTTCCCCTCTTCTCATTTCCCCCCCCCCCCTTTTTTTTTTTAATATCCTACAAACTTTGATTATAATAATGGCAATTTTGGCTGAAGATTATAGTGTTGGACCAGTCATAGACCTAATTTAGCTCCAAATTGATACAACTCTATTGAAAACAACTGGTTGCATCTATTTACACCAGAACTGATTTTGGATCTGCTCCTTTGAGAGACTGTATTTCCCTTCAGCTATTAGAATTTTGTCTCCCAAAGGTAGAGACATTATCATATTATTTGCACAAAGGAACGACATCAAATGCTGCATACATAAGAATGGGAAATGGTTCTTTAAAAGGCCTGCATGCTTATTTCTTTAAGGACTTTGAGAAAGAAAGCATAGAAGTATGACCTTATATTCCAGTATCTATGGGATGCTACAAGGAACGGAGAGTCCCAGGTTCCAGTTTGTATATTTTCTTGCTGCTAACTGTAGGCAGCTAACAGCTCTCCATGAATCCTCTTTTAAAACAGTTCAAGAGGCAAAGCCAGAAGCACCTGCAGTTATACTAGTACTTCAACATGTCCTTAAAATGAAAGTCTTGGTAACCCTTTTGGAAATAAAAAAAAATAAATAAATAAAATTAAAAGAAAAAAAAAAATCATTGTTAACATCATGTTATAGTAGGTATTTTTATCTTGAAATTGTGGTATGATTTTTTTCTCTCTTCATCATTGTCTTGTTGAAGATATTGTTTTCCTATTTTCTGTGGAGCTGAAATGAACAAAATGTACAAAAGATTGATGGTTAATCAGGGTAAGAGTGAGAATACAACAATAATAAGAATAATAAAAGGTGAATTTCAGTTCAGAGAAAACATAAGTACCTCTCTGTAGTATTCTTGAGGACAGAATATTGAAGAAACAAGACGCATTCAGAGGCTTGACAGGATTAACTTTCTAACAAATACCACTTTTAGTATCTTAATACTTTTATGAGATATTCTCAGAATGAACACTTCAGGTGCTTGAGTTGGTGACCTGTTTCTGCATACATAGCAGTATTCTTGCTTTGGTCTCTCTCACAGGGATGTCTCACATTCCCTTTAAAGTTATTAGCTTCTTACATGATTACACAAATTGAATTTAGACAAAAATATTGTAAACATACCCACCAAATTATCTTTGATGGAGTTCTATGGATGCTTCGTGGTACATGCACTACAGAATATAGTGTCAGATGTTTTCTGTCTCCTTGAAGCAAGAGTTTCCACTTCAGTAGCAACATTTGAAGAATGAGGACATGACAGTCTTTGAAAAATATTTTAGAAGGATATTTTGAAATGCTTTACTAGAGTTTATTACAGTTTAAATGTATATTTTTATTAATTATATATATATAATAGAATGTCTCAGGTTGGAAGGGACCTTAAAGATCATCTAACTCCAACCCCCCTGCCATAGGCAGGGACACCACCCACTAGATCTGGTTGGCCAAGGCCCCATCCAGCCTGGTCTTGAACACTTCCATGGATGGGTCATCTACAACTTCTCTTGGCAACCTGTTCCAATGCCTCACTACACTTACAGTGAGGAATTTTCTCCTAACGTCTAGTCTAAATCTATCGTCTTTCTGTTTAAGACCATTCCCCCTTGCCCTATCAGTATCTACCCGAGTAAAGAGTCATTCTCCATCTTTTTTATAAGACCCCTTTAAGTATCGAAAGGCTACAATGAGATCTCCCTGGAGCCTTCTCTTTTACAGGCTTAATATCCCCAGCTCCCTCAGCCTTTCTTCATATGAGAGGTGCTCCAGCCCCTTGATCATCTTTGTGGCCCTCCTCTGGGCTAGCTGTAACAGGTCCACATCTTTCTTACGCTGCAGGCCCCAAACCTGGACTTGGTACTCCACGTGGGGTGTAACAAGGGCAGAGTATGGAGGGATAATCACCTCCCTCAACCTGTTGGTTGCATCTCTTTTGTGCAGCCCAGGACGCAGTTGGCCTTCTGGGCTGCAATATGTATAAAATATATAATGTATAAAATATATAATATATAATCGTTATATATCAATATATAGATAGTTTTATATAGTTATCTATATTGTTATATAGTTATCTATATTGTTATATAGTTATATATAATCACAGAATCACAGAATTGTCTAGGTTGGAAGAGACCTCAAGATCATCGAGTCCAACTTCTGACCTAACACTAACAAGTCCTCCACTAAACCATATCACTAAGTTCTACATCTAAATGTCTTTTAAAGACCTCCAGGAATGGTGACTCCACCACTTCCCTGGGCAGCCCATTCTAATGCCTCACAACCCTCTCAGTAAAGAAGTTCTTCCTAATATCCAACCTAAAACAACCCTGGCACAACTTTAGCCTGTTCCCCCTCGTCCTGTCACCAGGCACATGGGAGAATAGACCAACCCCCACCTCCCTACAGCCTCCTTTAATGTACTTATAAAGAGCAATAAGGTCGCCCCTGAGCCTCCTTTTCTCCAGGCTGAACAAGCCCAGCTCCCTCAGCCGCTCCTCATAGGACTTGTTCTCCAGACCCCTCACCAGCTTTGTCACCTTTCTCTCGACTCTTTCGAGCACCTCAATGTCCTACTTGTAGCAATGGGCCCAAAACTGAACCCAGTACTCAAGGTGCGGCCTCACCAGAGCTGAGTACAGGGGGACAATCACTTCCCTAGACCTGCTGGCCACACTCCTTCTTATACAAGCCAGGATGCTGTTGGCCTTCTTGGCCACCTGAGCACACTGCTGGCTCGTATTCAGCCGACTATCCACCAATATTCCCAGGTCCTTCTCTGCCTGGCAGCTTTCCAACCACTCATCTCCCAGCCTGTGTCTCTGCTTGGGGTTATTGCTCAGGAGAAAACTGCTCCAACCTGGGTCCCCCACGGGCAGCAGCTTCTGCTAGGTCACCTGCTCCTGCGTGGGCTCCTCTCCACGGGCTACAGGTCCGGCCCAGAATCTGCTCCGGCAGGAGTCTTCCACAGGCGGCAGCCTCCATCAGTGCAGGTTCACGTGGTCTCCTCCATGGGCTGCAGCATGGAACCCTGCTCCACCGTGGTACTCCATGGGCTGCAGGGGGACATCTTGCTTCACCATGGTCCTCACCACAGACCGCAGGGGACTTCTGCTCTTCCGCTCCAGTGCCTGGAGCACCTCTCCCCCTCATTATTCACTGACCTTGGCACCTTTAAGGCTGTTCCTCACTCCTCTCACTCTCCCAGCTGCTGTGTGGCACAGCATTTTTTTTCCTCTCTTAAATAAGCTCTCATAGAGGCGCATAACAACATCGCTTATTGGATCATCTCTGGTCAGCAGCGGGGCCCTTACCAAACATGGGACAGCTTCTAGATCCTTCTCACAGAAACCACCCCTATGGCCACCTGCTACCAAAATCTTACCACATTAACCCACTACAATATTGAAGAGGACCGGCCCCAGTACCGAGCCCTAGGGAACGCCACTAGTGACAGGCCTCCAGCTGAATTTGACTCCATTCACCACGACTTTTTGGGCCCGGCTATCCAGCCAGTTTTTAACCCAACGAAGCATGTGCCAGTCCAAGCCACGAGCAGACAGTCTCTTGAGAAGAATGCTGTGGGAAACGCTGTCAAAAGTCTTGCTGAAGTCAAGGTAGACTACATCCACAGCCTTTTCCTCATCCACCAAGCGCATCACTTTGTCATAGAAGGAGATCAGGTTCGTCAAGCAGGACCTGCCTTTCATAAACCCATGCTGACTGGGCCTGATCACCCGGTTGCCCTGTAAGTGCTGCATGATGACACTCATGATAATCTGCTCCATGAGTTTCCCTGGCACTGAAGTCAACCTGACAGGCCTATAGTTTCCCGGGTCTGCCCTCCGGCCCTTCTTGTAGATGGGCATCATGTTTGCTATCTGCCAGTCAACTGGAACCTCCCCCGATAGCCAGGACTGTTGATAAATGATGGTAAGCGGCTTGGCCAGCTCCGCTGCCAGTTCTCTCAGTATCCTCGGGTGGATCCCATCTGGCCCCATCCAAGTGCCGTAGCAGGTCGCCAACCATTTCCTCATGGATAGTGATGGCCACATGCTGCTCCCCATCCCCTTCCACCAGTTCAGGGTACTGGGTATCCAGAGAGCAGCCGGTTTTGCCACTAAAGACTGAGGCAAAGAAGGCATTAAGCACCTCCGCCTTTTCCTCATCTTTCATAACTAGGTTCTTCCCCGCATCCAGTAAAGGCTGGAGATTCTCCTTAGTCCGCCATTCTGCATTAATGTATTTGTAAAAATATTTTTTGTTGTCTTTGATGGCAGTCGCCAGATTGAGCTCCAGATGAGCTCTGGCCTTCCTAATTTTGTCCCTGCACTGCCTCGCAATATCCTTATAGCCCTTCCGAGTGGTCTGCCCTCTTTTCCAAAGATTGTAAACCCTCTTTTTCCAGCTAAGCTCAAGCCACAATTCTCTGTTCAGCCAGGCCGGTCTTCTTCCCCACTGGCTCATCTTTGGGCACATGGGGACAGACCACTCCTGAGCCATTAAGATATCCTTCTTGAAGAGCGCCAAGCCTTCCTGGACTCCTCTGTCCTTCAGAACCACCTCCCAAGGGACTCTACCAACCAGTGTCCTGAACAGTTCAAAGTCAGACTGTTCCAGTCCCCTAAAGTCCCGTTTGATGGTCTTCAGGTTTCTCTCTTCAGTGTCATCACTGCCAGCCTGGACTATTAAAAGGGAATAGTCAGAGGGGCGAACCAGGTTGGGAAGCTTTCTGGCAATGGCCCTGGCCCTGGCCCCAGGGAGGCAGCAGAATTCCCTACAAGTAGGGTCAGGCCGACAAATAGGTCCCTCTGTTCCCCTGAGAAGGGAGTCGCCCACAGCAATTACCCTTCTTTCTGTCCTGGTGGAGGCAGTTCTGAAGTGTGGAGTCGCCTTCCTCACCCTAGACATCCTTCTGGGTAGACTTTCTACCTCTTCCTCAGCTGCCAGGGTCTCAAGCTCCAGGGCCTCAAACCTGTTGCATAAGGGCACCTGGGAAGGTGGGGCTGGTAGGAGGGGGGGCATTACCTGCAATGTTGAACAGGAACCTGTTTCCATTCCTCCTCAACTCCTAGGTCTCCTCCCTCTGCCCGAGAGCAGCAGGGCAGGGGGTCCACCCCCCTTTGGGGTGTCTCACCCCGACACCTGTCCTTCAGGCCACGCAGGGAGTTGCTCCACAAGTCTATCTACCGCTCACACTCCCTGATATCCCTCAACCTCTAGACCTCCTCCTTGAGTTCTGCCATGAGGCAGACCGGGTCATCCTCACTCACACAGTCTCTCTACCCCCCGCAGGTGGTAGCAACAGACTCAGGCACTCCCTGCACCTGGAGACCTGAAATGCCGCAGTTTTGAGTGGGCAGTCGGTCTGGGTGTGTACAGACTTCCTGGAGAGCGCACTGTGCTTGGTGTACACCATCGCAGCTGAGCTAGCAGTAGACCGCCGTTAGAGGAGGCGTTCGTATGGGCGGGGGAGTACGCTTTGCTCTGCCCTGCCTGCGCCAACTGCCGTGCCACTCCCCTCTGAGGCGCCACACGCTGTTTGCCTATCCTGGTCACTTGCACTCCCTAGGTGCAGCTTTTGAACGGCCGGGGAGGGGACGCTTCTGGCTCCGCCTACGCCTCGTTCTCGCCTCGTTCACCTCCCTCGTGAAGGCTGCCAGGTCCTGGTGGCTCCCTCAAGTGGGCTCCATGCCGGAAAAATTAGCCCTGCCTCTCCAATCCCCTGCTCCGCTGCAGAACACATCTGCCCCAGAGCTGATCGCCTCGGCAAGACAGACAGACGGAGCTGAATATATACTATATATATTATATATAGTATATATTACATATTATATATATATATTCATTCATAAGGAGAAGGAGAAAAAGGAAGCTCACTAGTTTAACTATGTACAACTTTAATAGTGTACTTTAAGCATTGTTGTATTTTGGAATACATAATGAACATCTGGAATACAGACTATATACTTTTTCAAATGGTTCTTCACTTCCCCATCCTATAATATGACTGTATGTGAAAGTATATTTTCTTAAGATACAGGTCTCAAGATACTGGGCTGGTCTTTCAGCAGGGGAAAATTACCTGTTTTTACAAGAAATAGCAATGTATTTTATTATGTCTTAGCCAACTGGTATTTAGACTATGTCTACATTCATTATAGACAGGGCTTGTCTCACAAAATGTAGCGTTTTGTATCAATATATATGTAAGCATTTATCTATTTAAAAAATCTTTAAAAAGGGATGAAGATAATAATAATTCTTTATTATAGATAATTATTATTAATAACAATTAGTGATGATAATAATAATCGATTGTAATAATCTAACCATAAATATTAAATTTGCAGTGTTAGATGAGAGATAGTAATGTTACCACAAAATTCTTATCTGTATAGGTTCCATAGATGTGCTTGCGTCATTTTTATTTAAAGCAATTGCAAAAGTTTTGGCTGGGAAATAAATTTTATTTCAATTGATTACTCTGAATGGCAAACCACATGAGCGATAAATATTCAAAAACACAAGATGTAAGCAGTATTATGCCACTTCACTGACAAATTTACTATTAAACATATGATTCTTATCATAAAGTCTCTCAAACAAAAAGATTTTCAGTACAGACAGTTGAGCAGTTGTCAGAATGTCACAGATTTTACTAGTCTTGTCTTTAAAGAATGTAAATGTTGGGCTTGGAGAGGAAATACAGATTTCTTTACTAACACTGACAAATTAAGGCTAGAGTTTATGTCATATTAGATGAATTGTGGCATTGCTCTGTTAGCATTTATGGATCTCTTCATTCTTCTGTGGTCTCAGTTAAAATTGTTAAGAGCTGTAATCAGTTTCTGAGAACAGCATTTTCCAGTCTTTTTGATATGTGCTCTGTATTTAAGCCTACTAGAACATGATGCACTGTGACCTCACATATAGAAAGGAAGAACAATCAAAAACATTTCCATAGAGACTATACCAAACTATCTAATATAGCTGTCAAATATAAAATCTCTTTCCTCTTGCTGTTTTTTTTTTTTTTTTTTTTTTTCATTTCATCATCATCCTTAAATATCTAAAGCCTAAATATCTATCATAAACTAAGTTTATGAGGTGCAAAGGTGTGCAGAGACACTGGATGAAATTCTAATAACTGATTTAAAAAATGATTTAAGAAAAGGACTTTGATAATAATCATAAGATAAACTCCTTGCATCACATCCAAAAATTATATTTCTGAAATGTTTGTTTAACACCTTAACATCTCAGATGGCCCCTGAAACTCACTAATGAACTGGATAGACTACAAAGCTCCCCGGGGAATTTGATGTGGTTCCCTGGGGAGCACTTTGCACTTGCCTAAAAGTTTCCTGTTGTGGGCGTCTATACCCTTTCAAAAAGCCAAATCTGGCAGGATGTTCTTATGTTGGATTGTTCTTGGGGGTTGGGTTTATTTTTTAATTCAGTAAATGGAGAAATCACCATTTATTTTGAGAGAGAAGCCCAAGGACTTTCCCAGGAAATGAATATTAGGAAAGGCAGAATGGAGCAAAGCTGTGACACTGGACTGGCAGGAATTCAAGAATTTTAACCAGAAATAAGGTGTGCACGACAGCATGATTTTTGCATGTTACTGCTTACCCTTAAGAGGTAAATCAAGAGATTTACCTCTTAATTTCGGAGATGCACTCCATTACTACACGTAGTTAGCAGGTGAAAATAGAAATAATCCTGGGTCAGGGTCACAAGTTTTCAAGCTTCCAAGGTGTTCCCTCAGACACAGTATACATCACATTTCAGAGGCTGCAACCATTTCATAGCCTATTGCTTTGCATTTTGCACTTTGCTTTGCACTTTTCCCTATGAAATGAGTTCTGAAATATGTTAACCCTCATGTTCTGTGTCAGGCCCAATTCTTTCCTACAGACCTCTGAAGTCTTAATGAACCTAAATATTATTTTCTCCACTATTTCAGTATTCAACTACTAATTGTATATTATTAAAAAATAAATAAATAATGTACTGAGTCTCTGTCCAAGGAGTAAGCTCTAGGACAACAAACACTTAATTTCTCATTCTGCTATGAATGACCATTTATCCTTATTCTTGTTCTCTTCTGCTAACAAAAGCAGAATTTCTTCTTTCAAATAATGTTATCAGATATAATGAATGGCTACGGTCTTTCCAGCACTCTCTCTCTTCACTCTTCAATTTCTAAATTAACCTGTATCATTTCTTTTACCTCACTCACTGTCTATGTACCATCTGATTATATTTTCTATTAATCCAAGAGATGCATTGCATCAGCCAAAGATTCTGTATAGTAGTAACAGCAATAGGCTACATAGGCCATATGCAGATGACATAATACAGTGCAATAACTACATCCAAGAAAGAAAAGTAATCTATTCTGCATCAGATTGATTTGTCTGAGTTCTTAATGCATATGGATGTATCATTATGGTATTAGCTCTGCATCTGTACTACTGCAATAAGTGGTTTGGGCATAACACAGCACTGATGGGGACACTGATTACAGAGTCAGGTCAGCAGAGCTTGGCATCTGCTCAACATACCAAAAACTGTATAATATGTTCATAACCATGTGTCTAGCCAGTTTTTGGTCTTTTAAGCTACTCCCAAAGAAGGGCCTATATTGTTCTTCTTTTTTACTACATTGTGTAAGGCCAGATATGACCCATGAATTCTCTGGAGATTATCTGGTGCTAGACTTTCTGTTGCCACATTAATATTCCAAATTAAAAATACTAGTACCTAAATCCTCTAAAATTTAGGCCCTATAGACACATTAGATTATGTTAAACCAAATTATATTATGTGAAGTAAAAATCTTATCATGCGTTATTTTTCTTTTCTGAAGGAAAAAAAATGTATTTTATTGAAGTTCTGAACTAAACAAAGATTAAAAATTTTATAGATATTAGAATTTTTAAGAAGTTTTAGGAATTGTTTAATAGTTTTTTCTCTTATGAAATGATTGATTAGACATCTTCTGAATCTCTTCCCTCTGACAATTTTTCCTCACTTTATCTGTTTATTCATAATCCTGTATCTGTAAGCAGGCATATACATGTGAATATGTATATTTTTCTCCTTTAGTTCATCATCACTGACCTATTATATAGATCAGTGCATTCTATTCCAGAGCTTTCTTTTCCTTTGTTTCTGACTTTGGATACTTTGAATGGGTATGCAATTTCCTTTGCTATATTAAAACCAGCCTTTTTTTCCTCTTAGTGCGGCACAACCACACAAAGGACGGCACAAGGACGTGGAAACCATCGTGAAATGCCTTTTATTTCACAGCTCTTTTCATCTGCTCAACAAACAAAAACCATGGTTAATCATTGCATACTTCTTGTTCCCTGGGCACTCATGGAGTTCTCCATATGGTCTGTTCAAAATGGAGGCACTTGCATATATCAGATCTAAATTATGCAAAGAAATATGATCATATAGTGGAACAGAGTAATAATAGAAGAGATACCTGCTCAACAAAAACAGAAACCTAGCTAATAATCACTCTACATTTTCAAATCCCAGGGTAGAAGAACATTGTACTAAATACATAAATCTCCATTCTGACATTAATTTCATAATCTTTAAAACATATTCATTCCTGAGCTTTAAATATTATTCCTTTATGGGGAAAAAAAAAAAAAAGAAACAGTAGCACAATAAATATATTTTTATTCATTCCTCTCTTCTTTTCATCTTTTTTTCACCTTGTTATTGATACAACCACGCTCTTCCACATCCTCTTCCTTTCCTTTACTGTTGATTTTGCTTCCCATTCTTCTCATCCTTTTCTTCATCCTTTACTTTTTTACTGCTTGGTTTTAATATGCAACCCCTAGGATAAGTGAGATTTATTAGCAAATATGGAGCATGATCATTTTCTACAGAGAAAAGCTTAAAACACTTTCATCCAGGTACTATAAGCATAACATTGAACATCCTGTAGAGGAGGTTACGGATATATGTCACTAGCAAGAAGCAGAAGCGTGTAAGCAAAAGTGTTTTTGATTAAACTTTTCTGCTTCAGCAGGTTTTGAGATGGTACATTAGTACTATGAACCAGGGGTACTATTAAGAAAAGGAAGGCCAGAGCAAATAAATGAGTCCATTCCTAATTACCAGTAGTAGGCCAGACTCTCAGCTGGTGTAAACTGGCTTCAATAAAGTGATATCAGATCACTCACTATGCAAATACACACCTGGGAACCAGGTATTGTTATCAAGGGCAACTAACAGATGCAGTAGCTGCAGCAGATGAGTCTATTAAGACAGAAAAAAAAATAATTTTAATAATAATAATAATAATAATAAGTATATTCAAAAATGTTAAACAAGCAAAAACAACAAGATAAAAGAACTGCAAATTCAGAAATCAAGAAATGCCAAAGCTAAGTTTCCCTGTCAATTCAGTCCTCATGTTTCTTGGTCTAAGCCTTAGTCTGATTAGTGTCAATGCCTATCTCAACTGGAAGACACTTAAAAAGCTAAGAAGGTGTGCAGAAAAATAAGTGCCTAAACTTGAAAAGCAGCAAGATGGTATTTTTGCATCTCTCAAGGAGTAAATAAGGAAGTGAACAGTAAGCTTTGTCTCTCTTGCTTGGGTTCAGGATTTGATTGCTGCAGCTTGTAACTGGTACATTAGTCACATATTAGCACATTTAGAGAAGTTCAGCAGATCAGATGAAAATTACTGGAAAGAAAACTTGGAAGGATGACCTAATTAACAACAAGCACTTTGGGCAGCTATGGGAGTGGGGACCTGGGGAGATGATTAAAATTCCACACACAATATAAGGGACTTGTATTTGCATGGGCCATAGCAAGAGATCCCTGATCACACACCTAATGATCATTTAAGTACTGTTTTGTCTTGCCAGATCTATCTTCTCTACTAAAGTATTTTCCTTGACTGTAATGCTGAAGTACAGTATTCTTCAAAGGCAAAAGGACTTCAGTTTCCTATTTAGTATAGAGGTAGGACAGAACATGTGTTGTTACACAGTCATAGATTTAGAAACTGCATATAGTTTCTCCATGGGACTTAAGTATAACTCAGCACATAAGATAGACAGTTACCTGCACATGAACTAAAGCTGTGTAGTGAGGAAAAAAAAAAAAAAGTGCATGCAGCTGAACCTTGACCCCAAGTCAGCAGATCAGCTGGTGGTGCTTTGAAATTTAAAAGTACAGAACAGACAGAACAGGCACAGAGAATATTAGAAATTTTGTAACCACATACTTCACAGTTCGATGCCTATTTTACACTGACAAAGCGAATGCTAGAACCGCCAAGAAGATGCCTTCTGATACTTTTTGGAGATATTATTTATGAATTTCAACTAGGCAGAACCTACTATCATGCCTGAATCCCAAATGTTAGCCCAAGCAACATTCATCAGTGGGTTAGGCCAACTGTGTGCCTGTAGTGGTTTTACCCAGCTGTGCAGCTAAGCTCCACCACAACTCTCTTGCTCCTCTTCCTCAAAGGGAAAGGGGGAGAAAATACAATGGAAAGGGTTGAAATAAGGACAGGGAGATCACTCGTCAATTATTATCATGAGCAAAACAGACTTAATAGGGAGATTAACATGATTTATTACCTATTAATAACATGCAAGAGCAGTGAGAAACAAACACACACACACACACACAAACAAACAAACAAATAAATAAATAAATAAAAACTAAAAACAGCTTCTCCCCCATCCACCCTCTTCTATGTCCTCCCCCTTGGCAGTACAGGGGAATGGGGAATGGGGACTGCAGTCAGTCCCTAATGCTTTGTCTCAGCCACTCCTTCACAGTCGCTCTCTGCCCCTGCTCCACGTGGGGTCCCTCCCACAGGATGCCGTCCTTCCCAAACTGAGCCTTTTGGGGCTGCCCACAGGCAGCAGCTCTTCAAGAACTGCTCCCACATGGCTCCATACCACGGGGTCCATCCATCAGGAGCAAATTGCTCCAGCACGGGTCGCCTACAGGTGGCAGCTCCCTGGAGACCCCCTGCTCCTGTGTGGGCTCCTCTCCATGGGCTGCAGCTCTGGCCCAGGTCCTGCTCCTGCGGGGCTCTCCATGGGCTGCAGCCTCCTCCAGGCCACAGCCACCTGCTCCACTGTGGGCTCCTCCACAGGCTGCATCGTGGAGATCTGCTCCATGTGGGACCCATGGGCTGCAGGGGGACAGTCTGCTCCACCAGGGGCCTCTCCACAGGCTACAGGGGAACTGCTGCTCTGTACCTGGAGAACCTCCTGCCCCCCTGCTGCAGTGACCTTGGGGGCTGCAGGGCTGGTTTGCATTCCCCTTTCCCAGCTGTTGTAGCACAGCAGTTACCTCTCTCTTCCCCTTCCTTAACCCTGCTCTCCCAGAGATCCACCCAGTGTTACACACTGGCTTGGCTGTGGTCAGCGTCAGGTCCCTTTGGAGCTGACTTGAGCTGGCTCTAATCTGACATTGGGCAGCTGCTAGATTCTTCTCTGAGAGGCCACCCCTGCAGCCCCCCACTACCAAACCCTTTCCACATAAACCCAATACAGTACTACAGGAGACAAGGTGTGTTCCCTGTCTTTTGTACCCATGGCTTTGCAGGGCGGTGCTTATCTCCTACTCATGATTGACATGTAATAATATTGCGCTACCCACTTGCAAGAAGTAGGAATTTTCTGAGACATCTCCTAATTTGTTTTTAATGTGGTTTTAGTAGGGAAATATACTGTTAGATACGCTTTTGCGTTATTTATAGAATTGCTTTTGTTTTTAAATCTGTATGTTTGAAAGGTAGATATATGTGTTTTTAAATAAGCAGATTTGGGATTTAAAGTTCTAAATCATAGTGTGAATTTGTTCTTAACCTATTAGTTTTGCTTCTCATTAATGGAAAATATCAGCTACCACCCTCAGGGTTATGTACTGTTATATCTACAGTAGATCTGAGCTGTTACATTTTAGCTTAGCCCTTTACATTATTAAATGCCTAATTCAACTGTACTCAGTGCTTTGTGAGTTTTTTACCCTCTATTTTGCTTATGTACAACTATTACACTTTGATCAGTAAATACATGAACTACATTCTCATGCACACACACACACACATTTTGTAATACCAAAAAGAATTTATGAAAGGAGAGATCATGCTACTCAGCAGCCTTTCTGCACCTCCTCTTGCTGGCTAGAGCTGCAGACTTCTTCCAACATTGTCTTTCCCTTTCTCTTCCTTCTTTCCTACCTGCAATCTCTATCTGAATGTTTGCTTGTTTTTTAGCTGTTTTAGAAAATTAACATTTTTTTTCCAAAAATTTCCTACATAAAGTTAGGATTTTATTTTTTTTTAATGCCTTTCTGTCCCATCATGGTTAACAAGTGTACATTGTCTTCTACCTGTTTTTGAAGCCTGTGACTGTTTTAGGGCACCAGATGTTTCTCTGCATGAAAACAATCTCAGGAGGTTGCTCATTTCCTAGTTAACTCTGCATTTTGTTTCAAACTGGACATGGCAATACTCAAGAACAATCATGGCTTGGAATCCATTAGAAATGTGCTGATGTATGCTGACTTTGACTGCAAAATGACTGAGCATATATCTTAACCACAAATTTATTTAGGTGGCATTTTAATGCAGTTGTAAGAAAGCTACGGGTAGGTGGGGAGAATATACAAAGAACTAATTCAAGGTGAAAAAACTCAGTCATGTGGAGCCATATGGAGGATGGCCTAGATAAGAACAAGAGAAAAATTCAAAGAAATTAGTTGTGAAGCTCTGGGAGAACAGCATGGGTATGAATTTATGAATGTTGCTTGTCTCAATCTCAATTTGGATTCAATTTATCCCTTATCCCCTTCTCTTCTTACTTGCTTTAGTAGTGCAGAATAATAAAAAAGAAATAAATCTTCCTACTCTTTTTGTATTTTGAATAGGAATTAATCAAATCGACTGGTTGTTCTGCATAATACATTTTGTTGTGACTATATTTTCGCCAACACATGCAGATTTGATGCACTGTGTGATTACTGTTTCTGCAAATCTCAGACACCTAATCATTTCTTTTCTTAAATATATTGAAAACAGATAAGACTCAACTAGACTCCAAAGAAAAGTATGTGAACTTAGGCACATTTGGCATAATGATTCAGTATTATACATACGCATCCATATACATATGGTGAACTGTTTCACTGAAAAAGGCACCTGAAACTTTTTATAGTGATAAACTCAAGTCAGTGAAAATTTTAGTTGAGCTGGATTTGAGTGAGATGTCAAAACTTGCCTATGACCTGCCAACATACTGTGGTGGAATGACTGCATGACCTAAGTAGATGGCAGTTTTTCATGTTGGCTTAATAAACCCGAATGTTGATTGAAATGAAGAAAATCTATACTGATTTGCATTAACACAATGAAACCAGTTTGGATTCCTTGTTTTCAAAATTTCCACCATCATTGTAACAAGGTATAGATCTAACCATGCCAAAAGCCAGGAGAAAGGAAGTAGAATATTGAGAAGGGTACCAGTTGTTTCCAGGTATTCTATGCTGCATGGTTTCAAAGTGACAGAAAACTATACAGTATTTTCTTGATCAGTCCTCTGCTAGCACAGGCAGCCGTATCATAAAATGCCTGTCACAGACTAGGTGATCATTTCTACTTGTAACATTATCTACCTATAAACATGAATAGCAACAACTACAAACATTTTGTAAGGTTTAAATAGTATTTGAAAATGTTTCGAGATCCAGAGATTACAGATAGTAAGACGTCCAGAACATTTAGTGGTTGTAATAGTGTTGTATTTATCAGTGTTTTTCTCTTGTACTTTGATCTTCAGTCACTTTCCATTTCAAAGCAATAAAATACTGAACAATTCCCTCAGATGTGGTTTCTGCCTTTTACATTTTGAGATGTTTCTGCATTTTGAGACGCCCTGCATGACAGCACTGGGATAACAAATGGACGTATGGCTGAGTTACGAAGAACCGTAGTTTTATATAAATGCAACTAAAAATATGATATATGATTTTCCTATTTTCTCTGGATGAAGGTCACAGTTAAGCAAAGAGCTTACATCTCTACTTAACTAAAATGTGATTTGACCAGGGGTATAAAGCTTAATTGCTTGCCTAATCAAGACCTTATCTACATACCACAATAAAAGATAGTAGAACTGTATGACAATATGGCTCCATTTGCCTTTGTATTTATTAGCCATCATATGAGTTTACAGTTTATTAAAGACACCATTCTTTTTGATTCCCAGACAATGGCTGGGAGGTATTGACTGAAAAAACAAATGTGGCTCTCAGTTATTACCCGTGTGGCTCCGTTCATCTGAAAGAACCGTTTACATATGTAAGGTGAGAAGCATTTGGCCCATAAACTGCATACCTTCAGTGCTATAACTCCCTAATTTTCCAGGAGCACTCCACTAACCCACAGAAAAAAAAAAAAAAAAAAAAGAAAAAAAAAAAAGGAAAAAAAAAGTCTGTATTTAGATCTAATATTCACACGGCATGTAATATATTTGTATATTCTCATTTATAACTGCACAGATAGCAAAAATGAAGATGCATGACGTTGTAACACAGTGCAGGAATGCTTCTCCAGCTCTCTCCAATGTCTATATTAAAATGCAGAGGAGAAATGTCATAAGTACACTTCTTAAAATAGAATAGCACATCAGTAACAGTGTTTAAAGAGACTCTGTTCCAGAAATGAAATGTTCATTTCACTTACACTGAGCCTGTTTTCCTTTTTTTTCCAGGGGTAGCAGGGAGAGGGGAAAGAGGGAATATTGCCAAGTGAGCAAAGATGGGGACGGTTGCAAAGAAACATTTAGTCAGTAAAACACCATGCTTTCTCATAATGTCATGCATCTCACTCACAATAATTCTTTCTTATTAACTGCTTGAGAACAATTTATTTTCCTCTCAGGCTATGAAGGCAAGTGCAAGTGTTGCAGACTCTGGTCGGAGCTGATAAGCCATCCTATAGAAGCAACACTGCTGGCACGATGAGATTTGTTAAGAAGACAATATCCCATTGGCTCAGACAAACCATGCTGTATATCAAACCTATCAACAATAATATCTGCAAAATAATGCCTTTATGTACCTGCCAACTGCCACAGAAAGCTCTTTGGTGTTCCTTTGGAAATGTGGTATGATTTTTTTTTATTTTTATTTTTTGGAATGACATATAAAACAGTCAAAGGCTCACCTACTCTCACTTATATTCAACAGTATTTTAAAACTGAGTTTCTAAAAACACTAAGAAAATTGTGCACTAAATAGAAGATGAGATGATCAGTCTTCACTTTAAAAGAAAAATCAGCCTTTTCATTTCAACATAAACAAAATAAAAACAAAAATTAATACATTTGCATTTCTAAGCTATTGCTGTATCACTGTTTAGAATTTATTAACTGAACTGTGTGATCTTAAAAGGACAGAAGTAAAGTAAGCTTCATCTCAATTAAGATTGCATTTTCATCTTTATCATCATCATTTTTGAAATACTATTTCTTTCTTTTCAAGTGATCCTGTTTACTTTTTATAAAACTGTTTCAGATGTCACACATTCAAATACATACAGACAAGTCCTGCTTAGATTTTTTTTTTATTGTTAAAAAATGTTTTTAATAAAAATTATGTTGGTCAAGGTCCGTAGAGTTTGGTTTATTTTGGGAAAACTACTATGAAAGACAATAGAAGTTTGATCATAGGAAGTAAATTTGCATCTCAAAGAGTCATAAAAGACAAAAAGAATGAATGTGAAACTTATTTAATACTACAGGCTGAAACTTACTTTTATGTATTTAATATTCACATTCTGGCAGGAAGAAAAATCTCATAAAATTTCAGAGAGAGTATTTTCTGTCAAATCTGTTGGTAAGTCTCAAGTTGAACAATTCAATAATAGTTTGAGTGACAATATCATGAGCAATTCAGACAGAAATTATATTTCTCTCTCCACTCATTTCATTACAAATATTTCTGGGAAATCAGTACTTATCTGAGTGGACTGCTTAGCTTAGGTCATAAGGCTTGGACCCCTGCAGAACTTAATTTGTTTAAAAATAAATTTCTTGCTGCGAATTATTCTTGCTGGATGTCACTTTCCAGTGTAAAGCACAGCTTTCATATCTATAAGCTGGGAACACAAGTATCTATCCAAGCACTAGGGATATAGATGGGGGAAGTAAGAATTCACGTATTGACCATAGGAAACGTCACTCTCACTGTTCACTAGAGCAATGTATAGACAAGCAGACAGGCAATGACAATGAAGATAATATTTCCTTCTTCTTCAGATACTGTTTTCTTGGGATGGGCTAAAGCTGTCTGTCTTGCTCATTAGCTCATGTCTTTCGCTCCTGCTGCAATCTTGACAATACTTATACCCTTACTGGAGCTCCTCTCGAATTCCCAGAGCCCATCTGCCAGAACTAATGAATCATAGTGAAGCTGCAATCAGCTGGATATATGTAAACAGGGGATCAGGTGGCTGGGAATGAATAAGGAGGACTAAATCCACCCGCTAGCTGAAACCCCACATTGCCAGTACAATTGTATCACGTCACCATTCACATATGAAGCTCTCTCTGCTCTTGTTGTTCATGACCACACATGGATGCCGTCCACGCTGACAGTGGCTTCACAGCACAAGGGCCCAAAGAATGGATATGCAAGAAGTTCCTCTGCTGTGTATGGAAAATACACACACACAAGGGCAAAATTGAATTAACCCCAGCAGACTAATAGTGGTGTTGCATCAATTTTCCTAAAAGAGAAAAACGTTTTTCTTCCTTTTTTTTTTTTTTTTTTTTTTTTTTTTTTTTCCTAACTTCAAAACCAGTAGGCATCTCCATGGTTACAGTTCCCTGTAAGTCTCCTACCTTCAGTGTGCTACCAGAAGCACCTCGGGTACTTTCTCCTTCCTTTTCCTCCAGCTCCACATAAACAGGGCTGTTTTCTGCATGGAAGAGCAGCAGACACATATACTTTTGCTACAGTCTCATACACCGTGAAGATAACTTCTTCCACAAAACTCACACATCTGCAGACTCAAGCAAAATAAAGCCGGTTCTTTTAAATGGTCCCAGACAGCAGGTTCTGAGCATGGGCTCAAATAGACATGATCCATTTAATCATTACAGACAAGGTCTGAGGCTTTCAGCTATAGCCCCATGGTGTGAAAAAGAAAAAGTACAGAGCAAACAATGCTCCATGAAGTCCAACAGTTATGCTGTTGGTTGAAAGCCTGTTTTACCCTGCATTGGCACAGATGTTCAACAACTGGCACATAATGGAGCACTAGGCAGCTCCAGCTCCACCTCCCCTGGTGAGATCTATTCACTGGAATTATTTAACAGGAGGCTCTTAACTTCCCAGCATATTTGGGCTGTGATCAGGCATCCTTTTTATGTGGGCCACTCAGAGGGAAGAGGTTTTTTCCTTTTTATGTGGGCCACTCAGAGGGAAGAGGTTTTTTATTTCAACTTAACATATGAATGCAGTCTTGTCCAAAATGAAGTTTATTTACTAATTAGCACTTTTTGATTAATGCAGACAACTTATGAAGATTATACTCACAGGTTTGGCAAAGCACTTAAGCTCATGCCAGACTTTAAATTCATCTCTAGTAAAACATGTTAAGAACGTAATTTCTTTAGTGGCGCAGAGCTCATACCAAGAAGCAAAAGCAAAACTCTATTAAAGAACACTTCACACTACTGAAATGCTATTGATAGCAAGCAAGTAGTTCATGAGCAGGTTGAAATTTATCTGTATAAAGAGATAACAAGAAAGCTGACTAGCAAAATAAGATTATAAAAATCACATCTTAGTACTACTCATTGCACTGCATCTAAAGTTCTCAGCTACATAAAATGGCATCGAGAGTTAGTCTGGAATATTTGCAGCTGAAATAGTGTCCTGAATTTCCTCATAACATTATATCCTCTTCATTCAATTTCTGGAGAAACTGTTCATTACAGACCTGGATGTCAAATGTTGTGTTTTATGGGCTTACAGTCTTAAAGATTCTTTCACACTACCCACAAAATACGAACTGTCCTGGCAGCTACAAGTGCTCATAAAGTCTTTCTTAGTTTTTCTCTCCTTGTCTATCACACCACTGACACTTATGCCAATAGGTAAAATCAAAAGAAGAGGCAGTCTTCAGCATCTTTGTATCATTGTCCAAGCAAGTGACTCTTGCAGAAGGGTTACTGTTTAGTGTCATATTCATACTGCCAACCTAAGTTTATCCCAACACCTGAAAAACTGATATGAATTATTGTTAACAGGCATACTGCCATATGGACAGATGGGCATGTTTTTAAGCAGCCAAGAGACAGAATATGATATCTAATGTGCATTTCAATTGTTGCTTTCTCAGCCAGGAATGTCACATCTGCAGCTTGTTCCCAATGCTTATGCCTATGGCTAAGGAGATGCACCATCACTAGATCAGCTCTGAGGTACATTCATTTAGAAAACTAATGTCTGTCATCCCTGGCATGAGGCATGGTTTCAGAGATTTAGGATTAGCTGACTGCAGAGCAGTCCCCTTGTCTTTGACTCCCTACCAACATCTTCCATTTAATTGGTTAGTAAGATCCACAGTTTGTCAACTGAGAGGGTGAGAAGGGAAGTCTCAACATGCAGAAGTACTTTAACATGCAGAAGTATCAACAACATAAGATTAAGCAAGTGATATTACTCATCCACTGCCCTAAACAAATGGTGCAATGCAAAATCCTTAATATGTCATCAGATTGCAGAGAATCACACAGAACTGTTTAGATCGGAAGGGACCTCTTGAGGTCCTCAAGTCCAACATCTCTTCTCAAACAAAGTTACACAGAGTGGGTTGCCCAGGACCATGTCCAGTTGGGTTTTGAAGATCTCCACAGATGGATTCTCCACGCTACCTCTGGGCAATTTGTTTCAGTGTTTAACCTTTCCCACAGTAAACTGTTTTCCCTTGTGTTTGGATGGATTTTCCTGTTTCTTAGTTTGTACCCATAGCATCTTGTGCTGTCATTGGGCACTACTGAAGAGAGTCTGACTCCCTCTTTTGCATTCCCTCCCATCAGGTGTTGGTACACACTGATAAGATCCTTCCTGAGCCTCTTCTTCTCTAGGCTAAACAGTCCCAGCTGTCTCAAACTCTCCTTACAGGAGAGAGGCTCCAATCCTTTCATTATTTTTTATCACCCTTCACTGGAGCTCTCCAGGAGCTCCCTGTCCCTCTTGTACGGGGGAAGCCAGAAATGGACCGCAGTACTCTAGGTGTGGCCTTACCAAAATAGAAAGGATCACCTCCCTCGACCTGCTCGGAACACTTCTTCCTCCCCAGATAGAACTTTGCTTTTCTTTTTGTTGAACTATGAGGCTGTGGTTTGTTGAACTGTGAAACTTCTCTTAGCTCAATTCTCCAGACTGTCCCAGCCCCTCTGAATGGCAGCAAAACTGTCTGCTGTATCAGCCACTCTTCCCAGTTTTCCATCATCTGTGAAGTTGCCAAGGTTGCTGTCTGTCCCATTTTTCAGGTCATTAATGAAGACGTCAAACACTAATTGTCCCAGTATCAACCCCTGTGGTGCACCACTAGTCCTCCAGCTAGACTTTGTGCTACTGATCAAAACCTGCTGTGCCTGGTCATCCAGACAATTTGCATGTCTAACATCTGCATATTTCCAATTAAGGTTCTCAGAAGCCAGTTTCTACACTCAACATTAAAATCTACATAGTTGTTTTTGTGTTTTTGTTTTTGTTTTCTGGCTGTACCATATGCATCCCCAGAAGTTAAAATTTACTACTGAGTCTATGCAGTACAGAACATTACAATGCCAAGATGTATACTTCTAGAAAGAATTCATTTCATTCTTAGTTGGTACATATATTAACTCTAGTCCTTTATTCTTAGTTGGTACATATACTAACTCTAGTCCTTCTGTACAAAAGTGTTCCATGTACAATTGTGCCAAAGTAGGTGGTAACGGGGGGTGATTTAACTTTTTATCCACATAGGAGATTAATCCAGATCAACCAAAAGCAATTTCACCCAGAGAATTTGGATTCAGCTGCCAAACACAAGCAGAAAATTGTGAAATGTGACCTTCTAAAACAATTTCAGTATAAAAAGATAAATAACACGCAAAAAGAGAGGTCTGATGGCTCCCACTAATTAAGTCTCAACCAAAGTGTTACTGTAGCTCCCATTAACTTGTCATCTTTCCCTTTCAAAGTTAAACTGAAGTAGATAATTTGTGTGAGTTTTAACAAAATTATATATATTTTTTTTTCCAGGTGAATCACAGTTTAATTATAAGGATAATATGCTCACAGGTTTTGCTGCCATTCATATTACTAATTTTAAATTGACCCATCAAAACATAAAATGTGATGTTGCTATTATATCCTTTGGCCATGAACATTTTATTTATTTATTTATTTATTTATTTTTTAACTGAAGCCAAATTCATGAATGCTTTCTGAAGTTCTGCTGTTTGTTTTTGACTCTTTGCAACTCTGGATCACTAGTTTGATACTCTGCTCTGCTTTAAATGGAATCCACATCAAAGTGGTAATCTTCCTTCTGCTACATCAGACAACAGAATTGCTAAAGGATAACAATGCCCTCTGGGAAGGAAGTGAAAACACATTTTTAAACTTTTGTAAGTCAGACCAAAATTGTAACATTCTCTGTATTTAGAGGCAGAATAACATCAAGAAAACCTGGGAAAAGGAGCTGTCAGATACCAAACACAAAGTGCAAGTTATCAGGATCAGAGAAAGGGTTTTTTCTATCTGTTACAATTTCAAAGTAAATAGCTGCATGAGATTTAAAAAAAAAAAAAAAACTGTCTTTTTCATAGATGTATGCTCTGTAATGCATCTGTATATGGGGAGATGTAAACATATCTGTTTAACAAATTGTGTGCAATGAATGGAGTAGTCAAAATAGTCCTCCACATAGGTTTATAATACAATAGTACATCCTGGAGCTAGCTATAGTATTTATTGAATATACCCAAAGTTACTTTTGAGTATTCTTTCTATGCTGTACTTTGTAGTGAATGATCACCTTTTAATATTAAGAGGAAAGCTGTACAGAAGACAAAGCTGCAAGAGGTGTCATAGAGTCCAATAACCCTTTGTCCATCTCTAAGCTTTCAACCCTGTATTTCTTTTATTCTCACATGAAATGAAATGCATCAAACCCTGTTCAGTTTCTGCCTTTTAAAATACCAAAGGTGAAAAACAGGGAAGCTGTGGATAATGCAGTAAGCAAAAAAAAGGTTGTGTGAGAAGGGGTATCTTTGTTCCATATCAGCCATTGTCAGAACAAAAACGTAGCTGTTCAAAAAATGAGAGGGTACATTTTCTTTTTAAATACAAGGGATAATAAATCCAACAAAAGTATATGTGATATGTAGATTTACACTGAAAATGTATCATAGTAGAGGTATAGAATAAGAGCGATGATGATTATAGCAATTGAACAAAGGAAGAAATATTACACAAGGATACACATAAGAGTGTCAGTTGATTAGGTAGTACCAAAAATATATATAAACAATACCTGGAGACAGAAAAACATGGATATTTCACTAAGAAATTAGCGAAATAGTCAATGGATAGATTTTTGCTAAGATCAGCTCTTCTGGTTTTAGCTACTACGCTCACTCTTACTTGCTGTTTCAAAGAAGTTCCCTCAGCATATATGTAAGGAAACTTCTCATATGACTCAGGACATTTGTTGCAGATCCCCCAGTTCCTAGTGAAGGAGGCAAGCAAAGAGAAAATTTATTTACCGTTCCTGGGACCTTCTGAAATTCACTTCTGTTTTGGAACTTGACTTTCCGTAGGCATAACCTGTCTCTCAGATAGGCCCTATCTTCTTCTGGAATATATTGAGATATTGTTTATATTGCCAATCATTGATAATCACTGCTGTTAGACACCGTCCTGCCCTTTGATGGACATAGGATCAAAAAACATCATAACAGCCTTCTTAAGGGGACTTATCTAATCTCTCTTCAGTATTCCATCTCATCTAGGCTCTGTACTTTTTTTACTATATTTGTATTTGCATAGACATCATTTCATATTAGAACTTTGTCTCCCCATATTGTCTTAGTGGACTAAAACATCAAATCCTTTTTTCATGTACTTCTTCCTTAGCTGAATGACCAAGTTCACATTCATTTGAAACACCTGGACTGGTAAAACTGTGTAGCTAAATAGAACTAAAATTCTCCACAGAGAGAGAAGTCAAGAATTCAAGCTCCTGAAATCCATGACTAAATTTCCTTGCTCACCAATTTTTATTAGTGATTATTAGTCCCAGATAGTAAAAGATCTCACAATTGAAATCTGTGTTTATAACTGTCTATTTAGGCTTGTCCAAAATCTAACACCTAGCTGTCAAATGAAAAGGAAATGCCATTCCTTGATTCTACAAGATTTTTTTTTTTTTGAGCCAGAGATACACAATGTAATCATTTTACCAAGATTCAAAATTACTTTTTGTACCTCACATGTCATTGCATGGGACCTTATTACCTATTTCTGAAAATAACATAATGTGTAGGTATTCTGGTTACATTTCTGACTTTTCTCACGTAGTAGCTAATTTGAATATCTTCTACTGGAATTCATATTGATTCTTGTACAATTTAATGTATATTTCCTTTGTAGGATGAATGAGCCAATGAAAAAGGATGTCAGAAATATTATATTATCAGGTATAAAAAGGAATATAATGCCTTCATACTTGTCCTTTTCCAGAACTGGAAATATGGCCAGCTTTTTTTTAAAAAGTCCTCTGGGTTCCTTTCAAACCTGCAAACAAATGAAATGAATGTGTAGCATGTTTGGCTGCTCCTTTCATATTCCACTTCAATGGAATCAATGGGTTGATACCAGAAAATTTGTTCTTTGAACATTGCTGATGCCTCCTAGAACTTGTCAAAATTTGTTTCTTCAACAGTGAATTTGGCCAGTGGTTGTTCATCTCTACTGAGATGTTCATTAAAGCATTCATCAAGATATCTAACCACCTAGCAGTAATTACTTTTTGTATAATTCTGTATTCTACCCATGTGATATTTCTATTTTTGTCCTTTATGAAGCGTTTGTTGTTGTTAATATTTGTGCATCCATATGTTGACATCCTTGTAGAATGACCTCACCTTATTAGTATTTCTTTCTTTTTCCATCTGTTCTACCACGCTAGGCAAGTATTGTCATTTGCATTACTTTATCAGTCTCCTGGCATTTGTTTTATCTTGATCATATTCCTCAGCAGGAGTCTGACTCCCATTCTGAACACATGCTGTTCTTATACTGCTGGCAGACAGTGCAAATAATTAACCTCTTTACCATCCAGTTTTGCCTACAAAAACTGCTTTAAGAGGCAGTTTCTCTACACTTGCCCAGAGCACAGAAATCACGAACTAAGCCTTCCTGTTGACCTCACTGCACAGTGGCATCAGCCACACTGGAATTAAAGAGTTTCAACCATCACCCTGATCAGAGAGTAGATGCTGCAAGGCTTTAATGATGAGACCTAGGATCCAGGCAATACAAAGTGTGAATTTTGGCCCTCTCTACTTTCATATTTAAAGCAGAGAATCAGCTGGATAATTTTTGGCCAACTTTTACAGGTATCCTTCTGTTTAACTACAGTGCACTCGAGAGCGCTAATCACAGGCAATAAGCTCTTCATCTGCTCAGACAGAGAGCTATTAAGAAGAACACTTTCCTGTTCTTCCCCAGCACTTCCAGGTACTTAGATTCTGGAACAAAAGATGTGACATGGCTTTAATATACCAGGTGATTTTCACCTGGTATATTATAGCAGCACAGCTCTACTGACATCACTTCTTATCAGCTGAGGATCTGGCCCATTGATTCTTTATTGAGACATGGGTATAATCAGTACCATTAATATCTTGCCAGTAGGCGCTAATCCTTCTTTTACAGCTTATTGTTTTTTTGTAATTTTTTTGATTGTCTTTGCTGATGACTGAAAGAGAATGCTTGCATTACTGATTTCAATGAAGCTTAGAGGAATGAGAAAAAAAAAAAAGAAAAAAAACAGGCTTGCATGTGGATACACTTTTGAATTTATAGCATATTTGTTGCTTCATCTAGACTACACTTGGGAGGGTGAATTGGTGTGTAATTTGTGGCAATCTATAAGCTGCTTTGTGCCATGCATAATTTTACCAGCAGATTGTTCTATATAAAGTAGAAAGCCTCACACTCCACTACACTGGTCTGTTTAACAGGCAAAATAGGAAAACAGTGGAAAAAATACAAGTGGAATGGTGTTTTTGAAAAAAAAAAAAAAAAAAAAGAAAAAGAAAAAGAAAAAGAAAAAGAAAAAAAAAGTGTATTATTCAATTAACAAACTAACAAATTAATATTGTCCAAGCACAAATATTGTACAGCAGTAGAAAGATACTGCTGAATCAGAAGTCATTGTTTTACAGGGACAGAATTTTTTATTTGTTTTACACTCCTCTGTTCCTGATTTTCCCCTTCCTCTTTCAGTACAAGTTGGCTAAACCCCATCACTAATTTATTTTTTCATTTCTTTTTGTCTCCCATTTTCCTTTTCTTCCAACTACAGCTGTACTTATCTGTATTACATGCTCAGATTTCAACTACAAGCACATTTTTAAATGCTTGCTTTATTTCAGTCTAGAGGTATTTTCAGTCTTGAACAAATATGGTCTTCGATGCACTACGTGGCAATTGTGTGAAGTAGAAGGAAACCAAGCTTGATAAGTCCTAAGGGTATGTTAAGAAAACCAGAAGTCTTTCACAAAGGCAGTTGCTTTCAGAAGAGGTGAAATAGCTGAATTTACTGAGTTGGTCTAAAATGAGGTCTCTGAGCAGGCATCCCCCTTCCCACATCCTACAGCATCTATGCTCAGAAAACATGGGGCAGGTTTTTAATGCAGTGATATGTATGTTTCCTCTCATCTCCAGGCTGAGCCTTTCCTGAACTTGGTGAGACACAGGATTGGTTTCCAGTCTATTGGTTTCCACGATTGTTGGTTTCCACAGAGTTCAAAGAAAAAGCTCCCACTCTAGCCCATACAGTGCGACACTTTTCCCTTAAAATCGTTATTGCCTTCTATTTACAAATACATTGTTGATATATTGTGTTTTTTATTATTATTATTTATTTATTTATTTATTTTTCAGACACTACGGCTTTGTGATGGGCTCTTGGGGTGATTTATTTCACACAGAAACCCAGTGGTGTCCTCCAGCAGAAGTTTATTCAGCAGTTGTGAGCAGTTTCCTCTGGTTTGAGCCCTGAGTTTCCTACTGAAGACTGGAGTAGGGCTTTCAGTTTTCCTCATTTTGTGTCCAAGTGGCTTATATTAACAGACAAACTGTCTGTCTCTGAGCACCTTGTTAGTGTAAAAGTGGTAGGGAAAGCTACTTTCCCTAAGTTTAGCTACTCCATTCATAAACACTTTGTTGGGGAATGCCATGAATTCTTGGGTAAGTCAGTGAGTATCTCTACCAGTGGTATCTTATTAGTTTCCCAGTTTGATGAAATGTGGCAAGAGGCAGAAAAGTCACCTGTAATACCGTTGATGACTGCAAAGGATGCCGTATGGGACACTTACATTATTGTGTTCTTCCCAACCAATGTAGTGCTAAGCATGTCCAACTCCAAAATTAAAGATTATGTGCATTACCCTCTGGTATAGCTGGGTTTTATTCTGAGCAGTGTCCTGGCAGTGTGACATTGCACAAGCACTGTCAAAACAGGCTTTCACAGAGATGCAGCAGGACTCAGCAGAAAGAAAGATGTTTGCATGTTATCATCTGAGGTCTACTGGGAAAGTGACCACATGGACTCCAGCCAGGACAAAAAATAAATGCTATATAAAATGTCCAATCATTTTGATAGCCAAGCTTAAAATGAGAAAAACAATGAAAGACAGAATTTAAGCTGCCCCTTCATCTCGAATTTATACTTTTGTACCAGTTTGGGTGTCTTTCCCTAGAAGTTTGCAGACTAGTAAAGCAACAGAAATAAGCTAATGATGTTGCATACAGCTATGACCACATTTTCTTGGCAAAAAAAAAATGTAGCATTTTAGCAGAAGTAAGTAACCAAACCTCATGTGTGTATTTTATTGTTGTTATACAGATAAGACAATACTTACTGACTTAAATGTTTGTTAGTGAAGTATTGGGTTTGCTGGGGTGGGGGGGGGGGGGGGGGGAAGGGGGGAGGATACTTAAGCAATGAGTGATAAGATCTTCAATATATTTTCAATGTCGTTATAAATAAAGTGAGAGAGCTAGTTATTAATTTATCTCAGATATTTATGATGTAAAACTGTGGAGAAGTTTTCTGAAATCATATACACAAGTATATGTGATACAATAAATGACACCTGCCTAATACATCTTCCAAGTGCTCCACTAGGAACACTGTGCCTTTCTCTTTAGATTTAATGGAAATTTGTTACATTCTGCAATGTACAGTGAGGTAGAGACACCAGGTCCTTTTTTAAATGTGGGAAAATATGAGCCCCGTTACCTTTACATTTTATGAGTTGCTTGCTCTTTAGTGTTTGGCAAGACAAATAGAATTACATACTGTGAGTGACTCAGAACAGAACTTTACTATCAATCATCTGCCTGACTCTGCACAAATTCTGTAGGGCATTCAGGACATTTTGCTGCCTATGAATATTTTAGACAAGATGAATCCCTGAAAGCTTCCTGATGGATTAATACTGGAAAGTAGGACTTTTTCTTGTTTTATTGCTGTTTGTCAAAATACTATTGCCACTACCATTCTGCAGTACAAGCATGTCTCTTTAAATGGAGGAACTGACCCAGGGGAATATTGCTGATTCCCTTTATCTCAAGTCATTTGAAAGTAATGATATTTAATATATTAATATTGTATGAACTACAACAGCAGCAAATGGGGAGTTGTACTATCTTCTAAACCTTTAATGTTGTGCTAATGAAAGAAATGACAATATGTAATTTTAATAAAGCCACATCAATAGCCAGAGTCACCTGAAGAGGCAGCGTACGGGCCTGGGTTTTTTGGAAATCTCTAAAGGTTCCCCACCCAACAAGTCCTATGGGAGCAGAGTCCCCCGTATCATATGGGCGGTTTCTCCAGTCCCAATAAAACTGTCTGGCTGTTACCCATCTTTTCACAATGATAAGTCATTTTTCTTGAACTCTTGTAGCCTTACTGCCAGAAACTCTGGAAAAGAAACATTGTATATACAGAGATGACTCTTGAAACCCTGACACAGCCGTTCATCACTTCAAACATGCATATGGTGGAGAACTGCTCGTGAGCACATTTACTTGCCCAAAGACCTCCAGTCACCACTGAAACCAGGGCCTCCAAAATCCTCAGGAAACCATTACCAGGAGCAATCTTGGAGTAGGAAATTAGCTCATTTGATTTTATATTGGCATCTGATTATTTGAGAATTGAAATGACAGCTTCATTTTAAATAAATATTACTACTGTTCCTCCACACATCCTCCAGAGACTGTTCCAAAACTAATAGCATAGATTTGCTCTGATACATAATGCTTTTGTCACGCTGGGGAAATCAAAGGTTCTCTATTTCTCCCATCATTTTTATCAAAATATAATTTTGTTTGCATCTGATTTGTTTAATTAATTATCTTTCCATCTAAGTGCATATAAGGCATCCATTAGTAAAGTATCTATCTGTCTAATCAACCTACTACAAACTACAGCTATTATAAGCCAGACATATGGGATCATGATGTAATCAACAGAGCATTAGCCATAATGTCCACCCTTCAACCAACCTTGGACACTTTAACTACCGAAATTTCCTCTTGCTATTAGTTCATCTTCAGTCTTAAGCTGTGCTTCCACCTCCTGTTAAACAGCTGCCACATGCCAGTCCAAGGACAGCTGCATTTCAATTCATGTGAAAGAATTCCTTTATCTCCCATGACTACCTCTCCAGGTTGTTATAAGTATTAATTAAATTTTGCAGAAGGCTTAGAGTCATTTGGATGCCTGCAAAGTGTTATTAATTACAACCTCATGCTAAAAGTAGATACCTTCAGACTTACACAAGCACAAAACAAAGTCATATGTGCCTAACAGTTCTTGAACTTCGCAGGAGTTTTTACAAAAATGTGTGAAATTTGTAGGTTGGGCAGAACACTAAACATTGCAGAACAGAAGAAAACATACCAACTTTTCTCATTTCAGACTTTGTCAAATGACAGAATATTTTTCTTTATTAGCACAAATATTAAACATGATCTGACTAGTATCACTGCAGTACATCTGTTGTAGTAATGGATATGAATTTGCTAAGCTATTCTCTCATTTTGTTGTAGTAAGAATAAAAAGCCCAGCCCATTAACAAAACCAGGGAAAATGATCTCACTTCATCATTTTCAAAGGGACTGATGGAATATGAAATGAGTTTCATGGCAGTAAAACATCATGGTAATACAGAAATTGTTTGAAATTAAATAGATAAATGGATAGACAGACAGATAGCTGCAAGCCAGTCTTTTGCATATGTGTACATGTATATTTTTACATGTCTGAATATGCATGTGTACATATGTGTATTTATATATAGGTTTTAATGCAAAATTAGGACAATATTGTTAAACTTATACATGTGACATTGTGTATGCCCATATCAGCCTAGTAAGCATCCTGTGACAACTCGAGCTGATTTAAGTAATAATTGTTGTTTCCATGAGCTCAGAATCTAGCACAGCATGTGTCTGTGTATATGTATATATGTATGTAGATAGGTAAATAGATAAATGGATGTACCAACATATATCATAGACAAAGTTGTAGTGAGAGCAGCTTAATGCCCTTTTTATGCCTTCTACCCTCTTTGATGTAACAGGCAAAAGTCAAGAAAGCAAGAATATCCATGGCAAAAAGAAGTGGCTTTGAAATTCCATTCAAGTTTGATTGGTTTTATTTATTCATTTATTAAAAAGTTCAAATCATGGTTTGTCCTACAATGTCTGGATTCCTTAGGAAAGTTTTGACTATCTGCTCCCAGAATGTTCCAAAACTGGTCCCCTTCTATCCCAACAATATGATATGCTATACCAGAGATGAAATTAATGCTGGAGGCTGTATAATGTTTCTGAACACAAACTCAGGCTTGTTATCCTTCCAAATAATAAATAATAATAATAATAATAATAATAATAATAATAACAACAACAACAACAACAACAACAACAATGACAACAATAACAATAACAATAACAATGATAATAATTTTATTTAGGCTTAAAGTCCTCTATTAAGATTCTGGCTATCCTAACATATTCCTTACAAAATACAGTGAAATACCAACTTTCCCTCAGCTCATGGTTAAAATGCTGAAACAGCACATGGGAATCACAAGTTTAAAACTCACAGCCAAATGAAGAGATACAGGATTGTGGAGTTCTATGATTTTTTTTTCCTTTAAGAAAAGTAAGAAATAACACTTTAAGATCTGCTATTAACGGAGGTGGGGGGGCGGGGGGGGTGTCTAAATCACAGTTTCATGTCTAAGAAAGGACTTTCTGCTTCTTTATGTGAAAATATTATGGTGATGTAACAGATCACATACTATTTTCACATAATACTCTGGTTTTCTTCTGCACTCACCACCAGAAAGGGGAATGAGACTTACACCAGCTGCTACACATATAGTAGTGCATCCTAGTTTCTGTGAACAGAGTTTTGCCATCTAAATAACGTTCTTTCCCTCTGTACTTTTATATGTCCCACAACATAAATGTCTATCAAGTCATGACTTGCTGCTGGCTCCCATCCCTGAGGGAGCAGCCAGCCCTCGCTGCACCCCAACAGAAGAGTATTGATAGCTACAAGACTAGGATGACTGCCCCTGGCAAAAAACACACTGAGTTATGAAGGTCATCAAAAAAGAATTATGTACAGACTTTCCTATTTGCTAATCAAGCAAGAAATATTTTGCATTTTAAGCAAGAAACTTATTTTATAGTCAAACATATTATCTTTGTTCTACGAAGATTCCCACAGAATTCAGCAAAAATATGTGGATATTCAAGAAATGTGGCAAAAAAAAAAGTGTGATAAATAGCAAATGATAGCACAAACAAAAGTAAGAAAATTAGCAAGTAGCTTCAAATAAATAAGAAATAATATTAATATTTTAGACACATAAGGATCAATTTTCAAGATGCAGATTATCATCTACCAGGTGTAAATGTGAAATGATCCTCTATTTCCTGAGAATCCTAGCTATTCGCTATAGCATATTTCATGTCACATAATAAATTTTAAAATATTTTGCAAATTAACTGTATAAAAAAAGATATTCCAAGTTTTAGTGTTGAGGGTGTGAAATTAGTTCTGTACTCATATGTGTTTTCAGTTGTTGGGGATTGTGAAAAACAGAAGCTTAGCAGGGACAACATTGCTCACATTCTATTACACTAAAGTAAAGGCAATCCATATAGAGCAAGAACAAAATCAGAATAGATTTTTTACAGAATTTACTGTGTAAAATTAAGTTGTGATTTTTAAAACTCCTCTAGGGATTCAATGGATTTTTAAGAAACCCTTGTTTTAGGCACTGAATTTAGTGTGCCTCATTTCTCATAGCCTCTGAGGCTCCTTCACATTGCAGTTATCACAAATTCTCTGTAATAACAAGATCAGTCTGTATACAAAAACATAATGTTGTAAAACATTTGCATCACTAATGTAATTAAGTACTTGTGAACACGCTAATGTGTTCTACCTAATCTTAGGTTAGCAAATTTTCAATTCTTTGCACGGGATAAAATTATAATTTTTTCCTTTTAGTGAATGCTTCAGGGCTTAATGACAAAAATTAACTGGATAGCATTAGTATATTCCAAGAGACAAAGAAAGCTAGGCTGCAGGAAATTATCCTTCCACAAACAAATAGAAAAATCTCTCCATTAAAATTTTACAAGACTAATACTAAGTATGTGCTGAGCTTTTAAGCAATTGAATTGTTGTGCTATGTTGAACCACCATTTCATGCTCCAAACCCAGACAAACTAAATAACTGCTAATCAAATAGTCCTAATGCAAAACTCATGATGTCAGTAGGATATATTGTAAGTATTTGTCGGTCTTTTAATAGTAACTATTACTCCACAGGCACCGGCTGACATGCAACTCCTTTTTAAACATCCTGACTTAGACTAGGACTTGCATGTCAAAGCAAATTAGTTTAAGGCATCTGTGTTACACCCTAAGGTGGAATACTTACTCATTGTTATATTAAAAACTCGTGATACTTTTTAATAAAGTACAGCCTAAGAAAACAATTGTCCTGAGCCAGAGAAAATGCAGAATAATTATCACTGAAAGTGCTCAGTCTACCGTAGGATTGGATCCTCAATATGTCTATGTAACATACTGCTAATGAGGTCCCATTAAAAAACATCCTATTGGTCTACATAATTTCTGAATTCACATTTATTACAAAATAAAACATGTTTGGTTTTGTAAGTACTTTTCAGATTTTTTTTCCTAGAGTTCTATCTCTGCTTACTTATCTCTCCACATTAACCTACATGTAATAGTTAAAACAGTTGCTTATGGTTTTTCCACACAGAGTTGAGAAGAAATTTTGTACTGTATCTTCTCCATCTTAGTGATGCAGGAGTTTCCAACCTGAGGACAGAAGTCATGTAATTAAAACAGGATAAACTCCCTGGCAAAACAGCAGAAAGAATGAATCTCAGCTCTTCCACTATGGTCCAGCTCTAATGCATGTAAGGTGTAAAGAAATAGGACTTGAAGGATAATAAGCACAACTTTAGGCCATTTCCTATGAAATGACCTAGTCAGAAATATGCCCAGCTGGACTCCTTCCCCAGTGCTTAGCCCAGCTGTTCGAGAGACTGAACAATTGGGTTTATGTCTGCTTTTATCTCCTCAAGATGCTCATAGCATTTGAGTGACCAGAAGGTCTCAGAATTCCTATCTCTTCATGCACCTAAGGCATTTTATTCATGTAGTCATAGTTACAATTACTGCAGCATTTACTGGTTTTGAACAATTTTAGTACCAGGTCCTCAGCAAGGGAGCATCTACTGATTTAGTTCTTCTCAAGATGAAAAGGTTATCTAACAGATTTGGGGATTATATGTTACAAAAACAATATTCCTAAGTGTCTTTGAAGATTTTAAATGTCCTGAATGTATTTATCTTTTATTAGTCATTCATGGTGAACATTTTGTGAACAGTTTCTTCTCCCAGAGTGTTTGTTTGCTCATAGTACAAAGCCTTACATCTACATTCAAATGTCCAAATGTCATTCATGATTTAGGTTGGTTTCTTAATTACTTATCACTCAAACATGTGTTCTTTCTTCTCCTTTTCCTAATTCAGGAGCAAACGCACTCTCACATAACCCGAGAGATCAGCTAAACTTCAATAATTGATATTAACAGTGGACATGACTCAAATAAAACTGTGTTCAGTTTATGACCAATTATTTTTATTACCAGAGACTGCTGAAGCAATAGGTCACAATGTCACTACTCACAGAAGCACACATCCAGTTAGGGAAGGGGATTACTCAATCTGTTAATAAAAGACTAACAGCAGAAAGGGTGCTAAATTCTACCGGAATGTCTTTACTTTCAAACACTTGGCTTTTTCATTGTTGTCTTAACAACTTTTCTTGTTCATTTGTTTGCTCGCTTGTTTGTTTGTTTATGTGTGTTCTGTAATGAAAATACTTACTGAATATTTAGATTTTGTCATATCCACTCAGAGTGTACTGAAGTATACTTCAGGTCACACTACAGCTATATTCATCACATTCTAGAAGTGGAAGACAAGTACTAAATATTCACTAAAGGCAAAATATTATAAAACTGCAACTTTTATGAAGTGCATAGGAAATAATAAAAAAAAAAAGAACATAATTTATAACTTAATAAAAGCTGTTTTAATAAAAAATATATATTCTTATATTGGCTCCATATTAATACATAAAATAAATTATATCATAAAACTACACAGCACTAGTGTTGAAAAATAACCCATAAATAAGAAGTCAAAAATATACTACTATACCATGACCAGCAGCATGTTACTGCCACAGAAACCATGGATCCAATTCCCCACATAGTGAAGTTAACAAAGACTAGATTTATGTTCATGTAGAAAAGTTCAAGGTTTCTTTGCTTTCTTTGCTGCATGCAATTAACAATCAGTGCCATATTAAAATAAACTTCCAAGCCTTCATTTCCAAGCCTTGATTCCAGGAAGTCAAAATATCTTTCCTCCAGAAAGGATCTTATTGTTTTATTTTATTTATTTATTTAGTATCAGACTGATCATTTTTACTGCTTTGCACTACCCACTATGTTAGCAATATTCCCATTTGTATGTTCACAAAAGCCATACCATAAAGAGATAAATAAATAACAATAATTAAAAAAGGATCCTGGAAATGTAAATAATTTCCAAAATGAGTCTCTAGTGCCCAAGTTCATAGCTGCTCTCTTCCCTTCTGCTGTTTCTCCTTTACTCTCTTCCCTCTCACCAAAGGTTTTGGCAACCCAATCCACATGATCTCATTCTCCCGTTTTCTGCCACATCTCTGGGAAAAGCTTTCATCATCCTGCATGAAACCACTAATGAGAGCAGACAGAGACAAAACAGCTGGTTAGTGCTGGATCTTGGGCAAGGACAGTGCCACATACAAGGAGAGTAAAGTTGTGCATCACAGAGCTTGAAGAGAAGCACCGGAGGAGATGTGTATGACACTGAGCATGGCCAGAGTGTGCTGACTCCAGCTCTGACCCTGGATTGAACCACACATTGAAGAACAATGGGTGAAAAAACACAACAAAATCCCACAAATAAATGTAGTTGGCTTACATATTCTTTGAGAGCAGAAGCATGATAAAAATACTCAGATCACTTGCGTTACACTGCAGCTCTTTGGTATGTTTTCTATTATTCACTGCAGCCTGCAGCCCCCGTAAATCCCTTCAGGCTTGTCTCCTCCTTTTAGAAAAGAAGAAGAAGCAGTGCAAGTTGTAAAAACCTTGGTTATTCAGACGTGCATACAGAAGCTGATTTATTTTTAATAGAACTGCAGTACTTTAGGTTTAAATCATATTAATGTAAAAGCATGTTTCCTAGCCCATTAAAGCTTAAATTGTGCAGATTAATATACTTCCTCTGCTACTGCTCTATTTTGGAAAGCAACCAAATTGAAAATTCAGTTCAGTCTGAAACAAACATATTTTTATTATTATCTTTGATATAACTGGTCTTGCTACTAACGGTATATATTGCCAGTGTAATTTGAGGCAATTGAAATAAATGAGGGAATAGTTATGCCAGATAAAATATAAGACCATTTCATTTCCTCCGTGAAATGTCAAAGTTTATGATTCTGATGTCTAGAATGGAATAGAGTTGAGATAACCACAACCCACACACCGGTTTCATTTGTGGATTGTAGACACTCCTTGATCTGTGCCAATAGATTACAGTAGTGTATTTTTAAAGAGCGCATCATTTATATAAAAAGACAAGAGTTGAAATGAAAATGTGTAGAGGAAAACTGTTCTCATAAAGTGAAAGAGCCCAAGATAGCTGTAAGGTGACATAACATCTATCAGTAAAATGAAACAGCTGTCTGAGGCAAGGCAGATAAAAAGTAAATGACTTCAAAGCAGAGAAGGAAAGTCAGGTCCAACCCTGACTTGAGGGATGTTTGTAACAAAGAAAAGTGCTTGAATTCTGAACATAAGATTTAAAAAACTTCTCCACATCTGGCAGCTGCTGAAAGACTATTGGAGTAGGTGTTGCATTGCTGGGTTCAGGATGGCCATTTTTGTCATTGTTTGTGTTCTTGGCATGCATAAGACAAAATAGATTTTTAGATAGGATTTAGATGTTTTGAAAGCACCACCCAATGATTTCTGAAATCATTTTTTCAAAAAAAAAAATAAAAATAGAGGCTTTGTTAATTATAGAACATATAGAACAACAATATGGAAAAAAAATCTCTTTTAAATGTCAAAATTCATTATAAAAAGTTGAAAAGTACTGCTGAAATCTGTAAAGTTAAAGTACTTCTGAGTTGAAAATATTGTCATTCCAATTAAATGAGAAGCATTGCTTGTTTCCATAAAGTTTCCCTTGAAATTAAGCAACTGAACAAGAACTAATGTAGTCTAGTCTGGAAGAAAATATAATTTTTAATGCCCTGCAGCAGATCAAGCAAAATAATCCTATTTCAAACATTATGTCATTAGAGTTGATCAGGATGATTAGTTTTGACTGGGCAAAAAATAGCCTAACACCGAAATAGATTATATGTTCAAATGGAATAATGGAGAGAGCTTTGAAATTGTTGTAGGGTGTTGGGTATTATTTTTATACAAAGTGAAAACTGCACTTATAAGTATGCTTTATGTTCCTCATTATCTGAAATCTTACTTCACTGTATTTGCATGTGAACTTAAATTTCTGGCATATCTCTGAACATCTACTGGCATACAGGTCAATCATAGCCTGTACAAATAAAAAATGAGGGTGCTTGAACTATTCATAAAGCTAAGAAAGATACAATTAGAATTGCTGACTAACACCCCAAAGGTGTCTGATTGATTGTGAGGTTACAGAACAAGTATTTTTCCTGTCAGCAAACAACCAGATCACTGGAAACAGTAGTTAAAGGAGAAAGACTTTGATTATTCTGTTCTTATCCTGTATTTGTCCTGGCTGTGGCTTTTGCCAACAAGGTCTACACGCTATCCATAAATACAAATTTAATTTGCAATATTTAAGCAGTGTGATATATTCATATAAAGGAAATTTACTAAAATATTGTCAAAGAAATATTTCCATTAGAGGCTAATATAAAAATAATGATTAACTACTGTAGTAGCATAACCCAGTTTGCAAAATGCTGAAAAAAAAAGGCAGTCCTGCATATGAAGAAAGTATTGTTCAAGACACGACAACAGGCAAAAGAGAAGAAAACTGTGGTTGAGTCACCATCCCTGGGGGTATTTAAAAGAGATTTAGATGTAGAGCTTAGTGATGTGGTTTGGTGGAGCACTTCTTAGTGTTAGCTCATAGGTTGGACTAGGTGATCTTGGAAGTCTCTTCCAACCTAAATGATTCTGTGATTCTGTGGCTACATCCATACCAGTAAGCCAAGCTGAGCCAGGATTCATGGACTACCATGTATTTGTGCCATCTCTCACATTGCCAGTGAGGTCCAAAGTGAAGCCTTGGTTCAGTATCCTCCCAGGTCATGTCTAGACATGGTAAGGGCCAAATTTAGGCCAGAAAACAGTCCCAACAGGTAGGGTAAACACAGCCAACCTGCTCTGAAATGTTCATTTAGCTGCAAGAATGTGATCCACAACCTGACAGCTGTCTTGACGTCAGAGAGTTGTCTGTGTTCTGTTTTATTTTATTTTAATATTATATTTATTTCTGTTTTACTATCTGTCATGAATGCATTCCTTAAAAAAATCAAGTTAATGATACAGTGGCCTCCCAGACAAATTCTCACATAAGAATTTAGGTAAGAGGAAAGGTGCATGCTGTAATATGACTTCAGAAACATTTTGTCACTGAAGTACATCAGGCATGAAGGATGGAGAACAAGAGCATCAGGAGTGTCAGAAGAGATCCTGGCTTTTTAGAGGCTAACTTTAAGTGGGTCACTGCTCTGAAAGATTTCTTCTGCTTCATCCATGGGACTGGCACCAGGCAATTACCCTCTTTTTCCAGCCTACACCTTTGATCGACTTGAAGGTGACAATAATGATAATTAAAATGCAATCATTCAAAAAGAGGCAGCAAGAGAACATGCTGTAAAAACTTCACATTGAGCAGACTGTTTCACAGACTAAACAATTGCTCTGCTACACACAGCCTGCTTCCAAAAAGTCCATCAACAATCCTGCTAACATTCCTTCATCCTTTTTGTCCTCTGTGAGGCATACTGTCCCTACATGTTTAAACTGAATATTTAGTATGTACTTGTATGCGTCTTCAGCCTTGTATTACATTAATACTTAGGGGGAAAACTACATTTCTATCATCAAACAGATGGTACTTCTGCATGTCTGGGACAGTCAGGAGAACGGGACATTAAATTAGCAATGATGAACTCTCAAACAGATAGAGGACCAACATCCAATGGGTAGGTCAGTATTTGCAAAGCTGTAGTAGAGGAGATGGTACTGGTTGACATAGTAGGCAACACAGGATAGATACACTCAAGACCTACCCATGGTTAATTTTGTCTGGGGCTCTAAAGGCAAATGAGGGGCTTGAGAAAGACTGAAGATCAGTGAACTGGCATTCAAAGAATTGACAGAGCCCTCTCTTCAAGCTTGAAGGGAAATCCTGTCCTGGTGTGATGTACTTAGACTTCTGTGTCTTCCCTGATAGATGATCACAACAGCAATCAACAAACTTATTAGTAAGTATACCCTACCAGAATATTAAATGTGAATTTTAGCTGTAGACAAAGGATTGTTTCTCCCAGATTACCTCACGTCTATATGAAATGATGTATCAAATAAAATCATGCAATGTTACTTCTAGCCTTGTCTACCTGTGCAACCTACCTGTATCTCTGTGTGGAGATCCAGCTGTACATTTCTTTTCCAGGCAAAAGACTGGAAAAAACTTCAATGAGGACTTTGTCATAAGAAGAATACTAGTACTGGACCCATTGGGCATATAGTGAGCAAGAAGTCTAATAACTACAACTTTATTACTGCACTACAGTATCCTTTCATTCATGCTCCTTGAAACATAGAAAAGTGTCTTGAAATTGTTACTGGATTTCAAGCTTTTTCCATCAGATAAAAGACTATGTATTTGCCATCATGTTGTTTGCTAATGTCTTTGATATCCTGAAGGACAATTCATTGCTTTAATGCATGATGTAGTGTAATTCATCATGCAGCAAGAGCAATACTAATCACCCTGTTTGCATCAGCCATCACTCTTCAGCCTCTATTGTATCTGAATCAATCTGAGCTCGTTTATATTAATCATGAGTTGTTTGTATAGAGAAAAGCCAGTTGCAAATATTATGCATAGGTAGCATACTGCAGAGCAATACAGAGAGCTGAGAATTAGAGAAGATAAAAAGAGGGAATGAGAAGATCTTCCTTTCTTAGGTTTATAAAGTAAATAAATAGATTAAATAAACAGCATATAATCAAATGTTACAGAGTACAAATATTCAAAAAACCCTAATGTGAAAATGCAGATAAGCTCATCTAAAAGAAACTGAAGAACTTTCAAACTATCAGAACAGACTTCCCTTCTGATTTGCATTCTTGAACAATTGTAATACAAGCACTAGGAAATGTTGCATATACCTTTTCAATGATCTCTACGGTCTCTAAAGTCTCTGTACTTAGTCCAATGCATTTGCACTGAGATTTATCAACTTTCTATTCTAAGGGAGCAAAATGAGCATTTATTTATTTTCATTTCCATTTTTTAAGGGTTTCTTAGCTTATTCTCAGATACTGACATGAATGTTGCTTATTGCTTATTGTTTATAAAAAATATTAGCTTTGACTATTCACTTTACAATTAAACCAAAATATAAATTCTTCTTGCATTTACTTGTTACAAAAAGCATATGCCTGATTTAAAATCCAAAAATAATTTCACATCCAAAACAGTAATGCAGAAATTGTGTGCTATCAGAAATGAACTGCATACCTAAATGATTCTCTTATTGGTGGCTGTTATAGTTTTCCATAGACATAAAATGCCATAAACCACTGTATTTTAAAGATGACAGCACAAAATAATTGTGCATAATATTTTTCAAGGCACAAAATAAAGTCAGGGTGAGAAAAAAAAATAATCATCATTTAGAATTAACTGAGTAAATAACTCTTTCTGTTTGTTTGTTTCACTTTTAATATTTATTAAGCTGTCAACTTGGATGCAAGCCAAGGCTCATTTCCACATTTCTATTAATGACTAAGAAATTTTCCTTTCTAGTCAAACCTTATAATGAAATACTTGATAGCAGTTTCAGACAATAGGAGTAATCTGAAAGCACAGTGTAGCTACAGCCATACTTCTTACATCATCAATGTCATTTCAAAGGCTCAGTTCCCTCTATGTATTCAAAATTGCCATCTAAGGTTAATGTCTGTTAGAAATTAAGAAACCAAGGATAGACTCTAAGCAACCTCAAAATCAAGACAATATTTATCAGCAAGTTAATATTAGAACATAATATTAGTGTAAAAATAATCACCGAAGAAAGAAAAAGCGCTATTTTGGATGGCATTTGTGTAAGTAGGTCATGGAATTATAGAATGGCTTGGGCTGGAAGGGACCTCATAGATCATCCAGTTCCAAACCCCCACCATAGGCAGGGATGCCACCTACTAGATCAGGTTGCTCAGGGACTCATCTAACCTGGTCTTGAACATCTCCAGGGATGGGGCATCCGCAACGTCTCCGGGCAACCTCTTCCAGTACCTCACAACCCTATGAGTGAAGAATTTTCTCCTAACCTAAATCTTCTCCTAAATCTTCCCTCTTTTAGGTCTAGTAATGGGACTTTAAGCACTTTGAAGATGCGTTGATTCTCCTCAGTTCTTATTCAACAAATGCTCATAAGGTATGGCTCCTTCAAAGACATTCAAGTCATACATTTCTATCTGCTAATGCTCAAATATATGATGCAGCTGAGATAGGCCTCAAGCTGGGGTAACCATCAGAAACTATTCCCAAAGAAAAAATCCTAGTCTTGCAAGGCATGCACTTTTGTGTAAAATATTCCATGAATTTACTTTTTATGTTCTTTTGTTTTCAGTAACTTTCAACATAGGGACAAAAAATAAAAATAAAGAAAAAAGAGGCTATCCAATTACTGTAGTATGTGAGAAGATGAAGAAATACTGCTGGCAGCTGCCCTCAAAGTGAGGCAAATAAGGGTTGTATCACTTTAGCATTGTGGTTACACTGGACTTGGATCTTAAGCCGAAAGTTTAAGGAAAGAAGTAACAAAGAAAGGCATTTATGGCACTGCAATAGTCTCACCTATGGGTTTCTGGGCATGAATTATAGTGATGTATCAGACTGTTGAGAGTACTGTTTTCTTTTATGAACAATAAAAACAGAATTTTCTTAAAGGTTCAAGTGAAAAAGGGTCATCCTGAAAGGTATTATTATTGATAGGAATTATTGAACGAATAGGCAAACCATTAGATTGTTACAAGAAACAAAATGTCTTTAAAGGGTTCATCTATCTGAAACAGGAGAGGAAAAATATTACTCAAGACATTCTTTTTGAGCTGGCTATATGTTCTGCAATGTGATTTATGAAATAGGAATTCCATCATCCTCTTTATTGTTCTGCTAGCTAAAAACAAGACTTTGAAATGGCAGTTTTCTTCTAAAATTAAGATTTATTGAAGAGATAATCAGAAAGATTAAACTTGTCAATGTCTGCTGGATATATGGCCTGAGCAACTCATTTTTCATTTTACCAAACAATTCTTTAAGCTTGTAATAAGTTTTCTAAAACACACCCTTTTTTGCATGAGGCTTTTTTTTTTTTTTTTTTTTTTTTTCTTTTTCTTTTTCTTTTTGGTAGCTCCTTTATAGAAGGTAATAATTCTAAGACATAAGAATTAATCCAAGATTCCTAACTTTTCTTTTGTTGCTTCCAGGATTATAAAGTGTAAAATCTGGGCCTAATTAAATTCTTTTTCTATTTATTCCATTATTCAATAGCTTTATATAAATATATATAAGAAGGCTTGGTTAAAAGCTCATTTTATTTCTCAAGTAGAAGGAAATTCTACTGGTAGCCCCATTATTTGATTCATTGTGTAAATTAGTAAGTCTAGTCACACAGTAGCAGCCCTGAAACATGACAGGGAAGTAAATTGCTCCTTATTGTAAGATGTAGGGTATTTACATATTTGTCCAATTTTTCCACTGATCTACAAACATATTAGTGCTTTATTTGAATCTTTTGCTTTACAAGTTGCACATAATGTTTCTGCCTGAGCATCAGATAAAAGCTTAAAGGAAGGCTTGGTGCTTTAAAGGAAAACTCTTTTCTTACTTAGCAGCAATTCATCATCCAAGCCTAAGGCCTCCTGAAAGCAGTTGCAAAGAAAGCAGTGGATGTTCTTTTTTTCTTTTTTTTCACTTGTTTTCTGGCTGTCATTTATTTTATTAGCAACACTACAGGGGACTAATTATAACAAGAATAAAGAAGATATCTATTTGTTTGCTTTTTTCCATTATTTGAATGCTGCAGCTCCTTTTCCTCAGTTAGAGCTTTTCAGTTGAAAACACCCCATGGTTTCACCTATAAACAGGATTTTGGAAGCATACTTACAGTGATGGTATTCAGTAGTGCAGAATAAACTCAATCATAATGTTTAAATGAAGTCTCTGGGTTTGTGTCTGCACAACGGCAAGTTTCAGTGAACTTCATTCTGGCTGCACCTTTCACTACCTTTAAAAGAGTAATTGCACTCTTGTCTTGTTTCAAAGACTTTGCCAGAAAAGAACAGCTTTAGCCAGCGGTCCCCTATAGAGCTTTCAGGAGATGTACTTGAAATAAATAATGGCCGTGTCCATGTGTCTAGGTTAGTTTTGTCAAATTTAAACCCTCTGTCAAAGGCAAGGCCAGGTCATGCCTTTTTTGTCCCATGTGGGACTTACCTTGAATACTTTTATGGGTTACAGAATTTGTCTTACTATAAAAAGCTTGATGAAGGAGAAAAACATACACTACAAACAGAAAATTTTGACTATGCTGCAGTCATTTAGCATTTATTTTCTGACATATTTAAGACTTCTGAGTCAGCATGGAAGACTTTTGAGTGTTAAAAGAAAAAATAAACAAATAAATAAATAAAAAACATAATGATGTTGCACTGAGTCTGCCAAAGTAAGGGAGTTGTATCAGGTCAAACCATAGCCTGATTGGGTATAAAAGTTTTGTGAAAGGACTATAAAAAATGAAGATATTAACTCCTTAGCTACTCCAGACACAGACTAAAGGCAACCCCAAAAGGCTTGCCCCTGTAAAATCACTTTTGATGTGATTTACAGTTCAAGCCATTAAAGCCTAAACATGTAATACTATGTGAGATGAACTCAGAAGGGAAACTATTCGTATTCTTATTAACACTAATTAACACTTAAAAGATCTGTGAGAGTTTTTGTCTTTGTATAAAACTTTTCATTCCTACTGTCACCTTCGTTTTGTATGAAGTTTTTCTGCCTTTAATGCTTACACTTTTCCCAAGGTAATGTGTCACAGCTGCCTCATGTTTCTCTAAGTTTATGAAATATCTTCCTTGCCACCTGTTTCTTCTAGAACAGCAAAACTGCCAGTGTACCTATCATCTGAGTAGCAAAAAGCAGTGAGCTTGGTTGAACTGATGTCATTGTTAAATCATATCCCTCATCCCTGAAAGTGTCCAAGACCAGGCTGGATGGGGCTTTGAGTAACCTGATCTAGTGGGAGGTGTCTCTGCCCATGGCAGAGGGGCTGGAACTAGGTGAACTGTAATGTCCCTTCCAACCCAAGCCATTCCATGATTCTGTAATTCTATATGTACTTTATATAGATTATAAACCATCTGGGCAAGAACCTTTTCTCTGTCTGAAAAAGGATAAGTAGTGTTGTAAGCACTGTTTTAGCTTTATGCTTTGGATAAATGTAAGGCAAGGATAAAAGAGCAGATAATGTCATGGGTGTGGCCTGCACATGACAGGTTTTGAGCATAATTTGATGGCTGCTGTTTTTGTGATGATGTGTATGTTAGTCTGGAGGCCTTATGCACATACAGGGTTACCAATGTAGGTTGCCAGTCTCTGTGTTGAATATTGTATATAGAAAGATGATGACCTCAGGGTATTTCAGCATATTTAGCTGCTATTAAAGTTGGCTCTTGCATGAAAATATGTTTCTTCCTTTTCAACTTATTACGATCATAAAAATATACTTTTTCTTCATAAAAGCTTCAGTACAAACAGGTGTTTCCATATTATTCATTTTTGTTAAGTAGACTACACAACTGTATTGCACTGGTATTAGTATCTCTACCAAAATCATAAAGTAGTACCATGTTTCAAATGGCTGTTGATGCAACTTTACATCCCTAGAAAATGAAGCTCAAAAAAAAAAAAAAAAAAGGGGGGGGGGGGGAGGGAAGAACTTCACCTGGTGAATTTAACAGATCTGTGATGATTAATTGTATCAGAGATTCTGGCTTACAGTGTTGGAACAGAAGGACAGAAGGTAAGAAATACACCATTTGGATTTCAATTTGCCTTTGGATTTCACCCAATATCACTTACTACATTTATGAGTGTGCTTAGAAAGTTGAAACCAATGTGACTGTGATACCATGATGTGTTTGTGAAGCCCTATCCTTCATGAAAGACTAAAGCTAATGGAGAAATATGGGCTTCTTGTTGATGAGGTAGATACTATTTTTTTCTCAAGAAGATAAGCTGCCAGCCTCACTTAAGCAAACAGAAATTTCTGCTAAATAAGTTTTCTTTGTGTATTAACAATCACACCAGCTGTTATTCCTTCCTGAATTTGACAAGGTCATAGAAAATCAGTCACAGAGTCCACCTTCAGCTATACTTTTATTACACATATTTATGTTGTTTCTCTTAATGTCAGTTTGCAACTTCATAAAAGACTCATGTGATTAAAGGTATTTATGACTAATAATTTCTTATTAGTCATGAATAAGAGATATCTAAGGAAATCTATGCTAGCTGTACTGTTGACCATAATCAATCCACTGCAAGACCTGACAGAAGTAAATAGAAAGGCTCATTAATGACTTAATTCATCACTCTCCAAAGGGCTCTGAGGTTAATACTGAGGAAATGCTTTTCTTCATCTGGTCCTGTATGTGCTGCACCCTGTACAAGTCCATCTCCTCCTTTAGTACAAAGGCAAGTCCTCTATCTAGCTTTTGATAGAAACCTTCCCAACTGCCTTACAAAGAGAATGAGCTGGATAAAAAATGGGTATGGAATTTTAACACACAGAAATATAAGTTAATAGAAAAAATACATATCATACCCTGAGGATATCATAATGATTGTAGTTCAATTCTATCAGACTTATTGCAAAACCTGGATTCATACTAGCACTAGCTTACATGGTATGGAGATGATGTCTGTCTAATGAACACTTTTCAGTGATCACCTACATATCTGTCACCCAGAAACGTATCATTGGAACGATCAGAGAATTTAGAAAATGCCTTTCCTGTTTATTCATTCTTTTATGTATCTGGCTATGCTCTTTAAAACCCCAAAGCTTCAACAAAGAATATCTCTTATACTTCTTTTGTAAAGAAAAGCAGAAAGCTTGACTTGGTATGGATGACATCTGGTGTTGATTTATACAGCAGATTTTAGTGTTCCTTGGCTGACTTGGCTACTCCTTTAGCCAAGGGCTCTTACCTCTGAATACTAGAAGCCTGTCAGATGTTTAGATACATACTTTCAGACTTGATGCAAAATATTTCTTTCATTTAGCATTTAATGCTTTTGTTTCTGTCATTTCCATATATCTTATTATTTTCACACTTGACAATAATTGCTACAGAAAAAGCAAACAGTGTCTGATTTGACTGACAAACAGCAATACTTGAGGCTTGCCATTTGCAACTCAGAGCAAGTCTGCCAACCAAAGCTTCTTCACAGCTTATTTCCTTAGAAGTTCCTTATGGACCCCTTACCCTCAGTACAAGGGTACATTAGATAATAATTAAATTAAAAGATGTCTTCAGGCTTTTGGTTCATCTTTGGCCATTTTTTGTCAATATTATTTTATAGAGAAGAGTAAGGATCAGTTGTTTTAAAGACATAGAGGCCATTACAGCAAAGGCTGTAATACACTGAATCCTAGCAAAGCAGAAAATCATAATCATAGAATCATAGAATCATAGAATCATAGAAGGGTTCAGGTTGGAAGGGGCCTTAAAGATCATCTAACTCCACCCCCTTGGCCATAGGCAGGGATGCCACCCACTAGATCAGGTCTAAAGAACTGGGACAGTGAAAGCTAATCAATTAATCTAGATTAATTAGTCTACTCAGAACATAACCCTATCAAGTTCTTTCACCTATTTTTGCCAACTTCCTGAGTCTGAAGTATTTTTCTCTTATCTATGTACTGAGTTCACAGTGCTCTCTTCTGTAAGTCTAACTATAGCAGAGGCACTGGTAAAGTCACCTTATTTTATTTTATCCTAATTTAGTGGCTAGCAAGAAAGTTTCATGTGGTACATATAACAAATCTAAAATACTACAGTCCTAAACTACACTTTTGTACAATTTCTTTTCAGTATTTCTTGAAAGAAGGAGGAGGTTAGGAGGATCAAAAGCTCTGTGCTGCCACAATAATGAGATTTTGCAGTTCTGCAAGACTCCACAGTGGATATTTTTTACATTGGACTGAAAGAGAAGAACCCTAATAAAAAAAAATATATATATATATATATATATATATATATATATATATAACATGAACATTAAAAAAAAAAAAAAAAAAAACTCTATTTGTAGTGTAAACACATGGTAAACATGGTGATTTTGGTAAAGGAATTAAAATAATCAGAAGAATAATTTTTCAGTACTGCTTTAACATAGAATAAAGCATAGAGTAGCTTTAGCCAAGAAAGAGCTTTTTCTCACATCAAAACTATTTTTCTCTAACCCAACTCTTCCAAATTTACTGGTTTGATGCCTCATCTATATATATATGGCAGCAATTATAAATAGGGCTCTCCAGGGAAACAGCCAATAGTTTATGAGTAGTATAATGCAACAACTAATCCAAAAAGTTGGTTGAATGACACATAGAGTTCCATGAAAAGGTTCACTGGGGCAAAGAACTCAGTGAAACATTGAGTTATCCTTCAGTAAAGCAAATTTCACACAACAATAGGCTCTTAATACTTTTCCCATTTTACAATCGGGAGCCAGTAGTCTCTCATCACTGCTGAGAAGAATTTTGATATGTTTACAGTGCTTGAGAAGTACCACCTTGATTGATTGAATTTAAACTACACCAAAATAAATAAAATCTATCTGTAAATTGACTGTGTTTTCTTTCCAAAACAGCTTTTGAAAGGAAATTTAAGTTTCTTATGGGAAATAAATTAAGGGTTTATTTCCTTATTTGTCCACCTCTACTTTCCTATCAACATATTTATCTGTTGACTCACTTTTACAGGATAGAAAAGAGTGGTTCAAGTTTCTATGACAACTAGATTACTACAAGCTCTATGAAAACTGGCAACTGGAAGAAGACCCAAATAAGCACCTCTGATGTGAAGGGAGACAAAAATGCAGAATTTATGGACTGTGGTTGGAATCAGCCACATGGCCATGAAGCATGTATCTAGCATGCAGGGTAGCTACAGGACAGGCTTCTGGTAGGTGTCATGAAAAGATGGAAAACTTGGGCTTGTTTATCTTGGAGGAGTGAGAGAAACAAAATCTGCAGGCAATGGAGTTTAATAATTCTACTGCTCACAAAATAACTTGTTTTTGTTGTGTTTATTTATGTCCTTGATAGTTCAAAAATGATACAGAGTAATTTATTTAAATATGAATATTTATTACTAGCATATAGCACACAAACAAATTGCTCCTGCAATAAGTGGGCCTTAATGGAGTATTTTCAGAATCACAGAAAAAGTCATTTCTAACAGTGAGTAGCGAATTGCATGAAAGGGAAGACGTTATTTTCCCAGAAACTAATTCTCTGTCTCCTCGCCTCACTGCCAAGGTTCTCACTGTAACCTTTCCCACACCTCCTTCTCCCTGGATTCATGCACAGAGATCTTAACACAGAGAAACTCTGGTTAATCCTGCTGTTCCACATGCAAATCTTTTGAGAGAAATGCTACATTTGTGAGAATTAAAATAATAATAATAATAATTAATAAAAATAAAAAAAGAAGAAGTCTGCTTAGGAAGTTTGGGTATTATTTTTACTATTATGGCTGTTTCATGTTATGTAAGAGGCAAATAAATACTAAAATAGGTATCTAGGGATATGGAATTGCTGGAGGAGAACTGGGAAAATATTCAGTATTATTTGTTTTTCAAACGATTATACTATTTCTTATATGGCTTTAATGTCAATACACACTGAATGTCTGTCTACTTGTATAGAAACCTGAAATTCCTCTGTATGTTGCAATTCTGTCTTATTTCCTTTCTTCCCTCCAAAATGATGAGATTATTTATGAAACCACTCCCATCTTCCTAATGTGTTCCAGTACAATATCATCCTCATTAACAAAAAAAATGGGGATTTTGAACATAAATAAACTAAAACTAAACTTTCAAAGAGTTGCTTGGGATTTAGAAACACTGATTTCATTGACTTTAAAAAGATTTGTGAGACTCTACTGCATGCAAAGCTTTGAAAATTTAGATGGAGCAGTTAAACATTAATGACTAAAATGGTTATACTCAAATAAATTAAATCAATTGAATTAATAACACCATAATGCGTCTCTGGAATTTTATGATAGTTTTTTTCATTAAAAAAAAAAAAGCATAATTCATCATGGATTTTTTTTTTGTCCTTCCATCAAATCTTCCTTTTTGATGTTTCCTGTCAGCCATGACAAATGATTCCCACAGTAGTGCTGCTTACTGTATTGGTGCTGTAGGGCTGGGTAAGCAGTTTTTTGTTTTCTGTTGTTTTGAGATAGTTACAAGTCTTTTACAGCTCTTATAAGCTAGTTGCCATTGTTGCATTATAGTCAGTTCCAGAATATATAAATACATAATCACATATACATACATACATACGTTTTGAACTCTGAAGAGATGCTAGAGGGAAAAAAAAAAAAAAAAAAAAAAAAAAAAAGGAAACATGGAAATTATTGTACTGGTTCTGATAATACAATATTTGTCATAATGTTTCAATGCATTTTAATGATGGGAACGGGAAAACTGGTAAAGGAAGGTACTAACTTTCAGTGTAGCTAGAAAAAAAGGAAATAATAACAGAACAAATTATGGTTGAAAAGTCATAATATAATAACAACTGAATAGTAGCCTTCAGTATCATAGCTGAGGAAAGAAAGGCCTTACCTGCTTGAAAGTCTGGAATCAGAGATTTCTTATGCAAGGTAATGTGAGTTCTGCTGAGATGCACATGCCTGCATCATGAAAGAGTGTAACATGGACCCCAACACATAGAGCCAGCGGGGTGAACATAGTGTTCATTCTAAAGAGTTTTAATTCTCTTTTCTGCTCATCTCTATATACTCTTTTACCTAGCATCTCTCTAACAGCCCATCAGGGGATATTTCATGAAAAACCTGCAGCTGTCTGCTGGCAGCAGTGGAGAACAGGAAGTCTCTTGTGATTTCTGTTGTGGAAGAAGGACATGTGTTGAGCACACCCTTGTAAATGGGGTTCAAGTAAATAGGAAACCGTGACTGCTGTGCTGGTGTTTGCTCAGGTCTCTGTTCTCTGCTGCAAGTATCACCAGCTCCAACGTGTTGCTCCTCCAGAAAGCTTTCTACACAACAGGACTATCCTGATATCCTGTTGTCCCAGGCAAGACTGGGCAAGCACAGTTTCATGTGCAGCTGAATGATGGGACTGTGAATTACAAGGGATGAAAAAGACCAGTCAAGTAAATTTTTATGTGAACTGCCCAAACATCTGGAACTGGATTCTAGCAGGAAAAACTGCACGCTCCATTATTACCCAAACCAATCCTATAACCTTTGTTTTCAGAGCTTTCCTAGAAAGGCATTTTAACACCAGCTTTTAAAATAGCCATTGTGTATTACACAGATAAAGTAGACTTGACTGACTCACAAGGCAAGGGAGACTGGACCCTCATCTCTGCTTGGAGCAGCAGTAGGAATTTCCCCCTTGCCTTGAAGGGCCCCTACACAACAGATAAAATGCTGTGAGGCTGGAAAAGGGAGAGTGTGTGAGTAATGGTCAAGACCCAGGAAAGGACAACTGTACAAAGTTGGTCCAGCTGACCAACTGTATTAGAACCAGTGCCACCAAAAAAAGCACAAAGGGTGTTGCCATCTGCACAATCTCTCTAGAGAGGTTTGCTGCCTGCTGGGGGCCCACATTCATGATATCACTAAGAGGCTACCAAACCTGGTAAAGCCATAAGACTACTACCAATGCCCTACTATTTTATGTAAGAACAAATGAGGCTGCTCAGAGGAAACTCTGAAATATCAAGAGACCTTATATTCCTCAGAAGGGATCAGGAGCACAGGTAGTGCTCTCCTCTATCCTCCCAGTTGGAAATTGGGACCTGAGAAGAAGGAAATGAATGGATCAAATGAATGACTGGATGTGTGGCTGTTGTCACACAGGGTTCTGGGTTCTACAATCTCAGATGCACTTTCAAGAGACTGGCCATATTGACACCAGATGGGGCACATGTGACCAGGTGGGGCAAGAATGTTCTGGGCAGCAGGCTGGATGGACTTATTAGAAGAGCTTTAAACTAGATTAAACAGGGGAAGAGGACAAGGAGTAATGGCTTTAAACTAAAAGAGGGTACATTTAGATTAGACATAAAGAAGAAATTCTTTACTATGAGAGTGGTGAGACAGTGAAACAGAGAAGTTGTGGGTGCCCCATTCTTGGAAGTGTTCAAGGCCAGGCTGGATGGATCTTTGAGCAACCTGGTCTGGTGAAAGGTGTCCCAGCCCATGGCAGGGGGGGGAGGCGGGGGGTGCCGGAATTAGATGATATTTAAGGTCCCTTCAAACCCAAACTGAAACCATTCTATGATTCTATGTACTTCTGAGTGACAGAGAAAAAACAGGGAACACCAGGAAGGTTCCTCAAAAATGGTAATGTGACAGATAGCCCAGCTGAAGTGCCTCTACACCGATGCACACAGCATGGAAAACAAGCAGAAGGCATTTGAAAGTCCCTGCCGCAAAGCAGAGGTTTGAGGCCATCTTATGAAACTGAAATAGTCTGTGGGGCCAAATGACATGCTCCCAGGGTTTTCAGGGAACCGGCTGATGTGGCCAAACCACCCTCCATCCTATTTGAAAAGTCCTGTCAGTCAGGTGAAGTCCCTGGTGGCTAGAAAAGGGGAAATATCACTCCCATTTATAAAAACGAGTAGAATGGAAGACCCAGGGAACTACAGACCAGTGTTCCTGGAAAGATCATGGAACAGATCCTCCTGGAAGCAATGTCAAGTCATATGTAAGACAAGGAGGTGATCCAAGACAGCCAGCATGGCTTCTCCAAGGGCAAATCATGCCTGAAAATCTGGTAGCTTTCTATGATGGAGTAACTGCGTCAGTCAACAAGATAAGACCAAACAATCTCATATATCTGGAATTCTGTAAGGACTTTTACACAGTCCTACATGACATCCTGATCTCCAAATTGAAGAAAGAATGATTTGAAGGATGGAATATTTGATGGAGAAGGAATTGGCTTGATGGCAACAGCCAGAGAGTTGTGGTCAATGGCTCAATGTCCAGGTGAAGCCAACGATGAACAGTGTCCCTCAGGGGGTCCGTTTTGGACCAGTGCCATTTAATATTTTTATGAATGCCATAGACAGTGGGATTAAATGCAAGTTTGCAGATGACACCAAGGTGAGTGGTGCAGTTGATACACCAGAAGGAAGGGATGCCATCCAAAGGGACCTGGACAAGCTAGAAAAGTGGGTCCATGTGAATCTAATAAGGTTCAACAAGTCAAGGTGCTGCACCTGGGTCAGGGCATCCCAGACATGAGTACAGACTGGGAGAAAAACCTGTTGGGAGCAACTCTGTGGAGGAGGACTTGGGAGTTCCAGTGGATAAAAAGCTCAACATGGGCCAGCAATGCGTGCTTGTAGCCCAGAAGGCCAACTGCATACTGTGCTGCATCAACAGAGGAGTGGTCTGCAGGTCAACGGAGGTGATTGTCCCCCTCTGCTTTGCCCTTGTGAGGCCCCACTTGGAGTGCTGTGTCCAGGTCTGGGGACTCCAGTACAAGAAAGATGTTAGAGTGGGTCCAGAGGATGATCAGAGGGTTGGAGCACCTCTCCTTTGAAGACAGGTTGAGAGAGCTGGGGATGTTCAGCCTGAAGGAATCCAGGGAGACCTTATAGCTGCCTTTCAGTACTTAAAGGGGGCTTATTTTCACACAGACAGATAGTGATAGGACAAGGGGGAATGTTTTAAAACTAATAGAAGGGAGATTTAGATTAGATGTTAAAAGGAAATTCTTTACTCAGGAGATGGCATCCCTGCCCATGGCAGGAAGGTTAGAGCTAGATGATCTTTAAAGTCCCTTTGATATGATGAGATTAAATCATTTCCCAAATAACCTTTTTTCCATCCTTCCTTATAGTTAAGAACCACTACCAAGTTCTTTTTGCTCAATTTACATACTAAATGCAGTAAAATGTGTTATCTCAGAAGAAGTACATGCCTCTGAATGTGACAACCTGAAAACATGTAATTTTCTGTGTTAAAGTGGGTTCAACAACTGTGAAATACATTTCATTTTGTTTCTTGCTAGGCAGATATATTTTCTCTATTTCTAGTCTTCCCTGGTCAGTTTTTAAAGCAATTTCTAAGCATTTAGCTAACAGCAGGATAAATGTTTAATTTGAGAAAAAAATAAGTTTATACGAAAATCCCTAAGTCCAAAGTAGGGCAATCTTAGCCTGATTAGGTGGTTATTCAAAATAGTCTAAGGACAAGTCAAATCTACGCTAATAGCACTGCTGAAATTACACTGAAGACAAAGCATCTGTGCTTTAATTTGGTTAGAAACCGAAGTGAAACAGCAGTTTCCATATAGATTGTAATGCAAGGTCTGATCTCCAAGTAAAACTCCCAATATTTCAGCTCACATTAGCTAATTTGAGTCAAGCAAAGCAATTTAAAATGAGTAAAGATTACAGTCCCTTTTGTCGTGTAAGCGCACCCCAGACAAGTTGCCAGAGACCCTTGGCTCCTCTGGCCACCTGCCAGCCCATTCTCCAGCTGCTAATTCACAGCTGTGGAGCCACGCTTTGTGCCAGAAGGACACGCCTGCCTCTGCCTGCTCATATGTGATGAGGCAGCAGCTCTGGGGGCTTTGCAGTGTCCCTGAGCCTTTTATGCTGAGCCATAATGGCACGCTGTTTTCTCTGTATCCTTGTCAGGCTCAAAAAAAAAAAAAAAAAAGACATACAGAGTGCATCTGGGCAGCATAAATATTTGCTGCAGTTGGCAGGGAACAGAAATTGCACTGAGACAGAATCAAGATGCACAAGGATGGAGAGCTGTGGGTCTGGAATGAGCTATGTATGGGAAAAAGGCAACGTACAGTGGTAAAGGTGTTGCATATTTGTCTTGTTCTGCCATACAGCTTCCTGTGTTCTCCAGTGTTAATCCAAATACCTGAGACAAAGAAGGCAAATAGGATTTTTTATTAAACAGGTAATAACTTGTTTAATACACACTGTATTTGTTAATACAATCTTGTACATTTTCTATTATGGTAGAATTTTAAATTGAAAGTTAACAAAATATATTTACTATTTTCATAAAAGCTGTTCCTAATATCAGAATAGGCATCAATAAAGATAACTCCTTTCACTGATTACACTGACTTTGGAGATATTAGGTAGATCAGCAAGTTTTACTATTTTAAGGCAAGTAATGTTTTATTGGGTCACACAGAACTACATAAGCATGTGGTGAATTGATGCATATATGCAAAACCCAGGTAGATACTGATCACAAAATACATAAGAAGTCAAGTAATAAATATCAGTAAGTGCTGAAAAATTTAAAAGAACCAAAATTATTGACTTTCTTTATAAGCTGACTTATAAAGCTCTGTTATAGTCCAAATGTTATTTAAAAACAAAATATAAAACAATTAATTTTAGTATCTAATTATTTTGTGTTGAATTATATTTAAAACATTAACATGCTTCAGACAATTTTGTAAGCTCCTGTGCTAAGGATATCTTAGGAATATAGATCTTGTATGGTCTTATGGATGGTAGAAAAAGGAGTGATTTAAAATACCAAAATAAATTACTAAAAGTTTAAGTTTTATGTTCCTTCAAACCACTATTCTTAAGTTTATCAGGAAGAAGTATACCTCAAAGCATTACTTAATTAAAATTCAGTACATGATTCCTTGGGGTATCTCTCAAAAGAGTGAAAAGTCACCAAGCAGCTAACAGTTTTTCCGTTTCTCTCATAAAAAGAAAGAGTCGTTGAAATACAATTTATCTTTTTTTCCTTTTTTCTTTTTTTTTCTTCTGGACCTTGGTCACAGGAGATGGAAAGCTAGCCCTTGAGCCTGGTTTGGTATCCAATAGCACTCCTTACCCTGCAGTTTTCTTCTTGGTTCCCCCCTTCTAGCAGCAGATAAGTGCAAAAATTATCTGCATTCATTTAGCAAGTTTGGGGATTTCTAAGAGTGACTTTAGTTTTGTGTACCCTGGTTAAGGTACATAAGGTTAATGGAAAAATAATCAACT